>NC_088221.1:51301979-51459479 GCF_036934945.1 Oncorhynchus masou masou | reverse complement strand
GGTCTGTAAAAAGGAGGTTTATAGGCGTAGGTCTATGAAGAGGAGGTGTTGGTCTGTAAAGATGAGGTGCTGGTCTGTAAAAATTAGGTTTTGGTCAAGAAAGAGGAGAGGTTGGTCTGTAAAAAGGAGGTGTTGGTCTGTAAAGAGGAGGTGTAGGTCTGTAAAGAGGAGGTGGAAGTCTGTAAAGAGGCGGTGTTGGTCTGTAAAGAGGAGGTGTTGGTCTGTAAAGAGGAGGTGTTGGTCTGTAAAGAGGAGGTGTTGGTCTGTAAAGAGGAGGTGGAGGTGTTGGTCTGTAAAGAGGAAACAGAAGTCTGTAAAGAGGATGTGGAGGTCTGCAAAGAGGAGGTGTTGGTCTGTAAAGAGGAGGTGGAGGTGTAGGTCAATAAAGAGGAGAGGTTGGTCTGTAAAGAGGAGATGTTGGTCTGTAAAGAGGAGGTGGAGGTGTAGGTTTGTAAAGAGAAGGTATTGGTCTGTAAAGAGGAGATGTTGGTCTGTAAAAAGGAGGTTTTGGTCTGTAAAGAGGAGGTGGTGGTCTGTAAAGAGGGGTGAAGGTGTAGGTCTGTAAAGAGGAGGAGGTGGACTGTACTGAGGAGCTGTTGTTCTGTAAAGAGGAGGTGTTGTTCTGTACAGAGGGGGTGTTGGTCTGTAAAGAGGAGCTGTATGTCAGTAAAGAGAAGGTGTTGGTCTGTAAAGAGGAGGTGTTGATCTGTAAAGAGTAGGTGTTGGTCTGTAAAGAGGAGCTGTATGTCTGTAAAGAGAAGCTGGTGGTCTGTAAACAGGAGGTGGAGGTGTTGGTTTGTAAAGAGGAGCCGGTGGTCTGTAAAGAGGAGGTGGAGGTGTTGGTTTGTAAAGAGGAGCCGGTGGTCTGTAAAGAGGAGGTGGAGGTGGTGGTCTGTAAAGAGGAGGTGTTGGTCTGTAAAGAGGAGGTGGTGGTATGTAAAGAGGGGTGGAGGTGTTGGTCTGTAAAGAGGTGTTGGTCAGTAAAGAGGAGGTGAAGGTGTCGGTCTGTAAAGAGGAGTAGTTGGTCTATAAAGAGGAGATGTAGGTGTTGGTCTATAAGGAGGGGGTGGAGGTCTCTAAAGAGGAGGTGGAGGTGTTGGTCTGTAAAGAGGAGGTGGTGGTCTATAAAGAAGGGTGGAGGTGTTGGTCTGTAAAGAGGAGGTGTAGGTCTGTAAAGAGAAGGTGTTGGTCTGTAAAGAGGAGGTGTTGGTCTGTAAAGAGGAGGTTTTGGTTTGTAAAGAGGAGGTGTTTGTCTGTAAAGAGGCGGTGGAGGTGTAGGTCTGTAAAGAGGAGATGGTGGTCTATAAAGAAGGGGCGTTGGTCTGTAAAGAGGAGCTGTAGGTCTGTAAAGAGAAGGTGTTGGTCTGTAAAGAGGAGGTGTTGGTCTGTAAAGAGGAGTTTTGGTTTGTAAAGAGGAGGTGTTTGTCTGTAAAGAGGAGGTGGAGGTGTTGGTCGGTAAAGATGGAGCCGGTGGTCTGTAAAGAGGAGGTGTTGGTCTGTAAAGAGGAGGTGTTGGTCTGTAAAGAGGAGAAGTTGGTCTGTAAAGAGGAGGTGTAGGTGTTGTTCTGTAAAGATGAGGTGCTGGTCTGTAAAGAGGAGGTGTTGGTCTGTTAAGAGGAGAAGTTGGTCTGTAAAGAGGAGGTGTAGGTGTTGTTCTGTAAAGATGAGGTGCTGGTCTGTAAAGAGGAGGTGTTGGTCTGTAAAGAGGAGGTGTTGGTCTGGAAAGAGGATTTTTGGTTTGTAAAGAGGAGGTGTTTGTCTGTAAAGAGGAGGTGGAGGTGTTGGCCTTAAAGAGGAGGTGTTGGTCTGTAAAGAGGAGGTGTTGGTCTGTAAAGAGGAGGTTTTGGTTTGTAAAGAGGAGGTGTTTGTCTGTAAAGAGGAGGTGGAGGTGTTGGTCGGTAAAGAGGAGCCGGTGGTCTGTACAGAGGAGGTGGAGGTGTTGGTCTGTAAAGAGGAGGTGTTGGTCTGTAAAGAGGAGGTGTTGGTCTGTAAAGAGGAGGTGTTGGTCTGTAAAGAGGAGGTGGATGTGTAGGTCTATAAAGAGTAGGTGTTGGTCTGTAAAGAGGAGGTGAAGGTGTCGGTCTGTAAAGAGGAGAAGTTGGTTTGTAAAGAGGAGGTGTAGGTGTTGGTCTGTAAGGAGGGGGTGGAGGTGTTGGTCTGTAAAGAGGAGGTGTTGGTCTGTAAAGAGGAAATGTAGGTCTGAAAAGAGGAGGTGGTGGTCTGTAAAGAGGAGGTGTTGGTCCGTAAAGAGGAGGTGTTGGTCTGTAGAGAGGAGGTGTTGGTCTGTAAATAGGAGGTGTTGGTCTGTGAAGAGGAGGTGGAGGTGTAGGTCTATAAAGAGGGGAGGTTGGTCTGTAAAGAGGAGGTGTTGTTCTGTAAAGAGAAGGAGTTGTCTGTAAAGAGGAGGTGTTGTCTGAAAAGAGGAGGTGGAGGTGTAGGTCTGTGAAGAGGAGGTGTTGGTGTGTAAAGAGGAGGTGTTGGTCTGTAAAGAGGAGGTGCTGGTTTGTAAAGAGGAGGTGGAGGTCTGTAAAGAGGAGGTGGAGGTGCAGGTCTGTAAAGAGGAGGTGTTGGTCTGTAAAGTGTAGGTGTTGTCTGTAAAGAGGAGGTGTTGTCTGTAAAGAGGAGGTGTTGGTCTGTAAATACGTGGTGGAGGTGTTGGTCTGTAAAGAGGAGGTGGAGGTCTGTAAAGAGGAGGTGGAGGTGTAGGTCTGTAAAGAGGAGGTGTTGGACTGTAAAGAGGAGGTGTTGGGCTGTAAAGAGGAGGTGGAGGTGTAGGTCTGTAAAGAGAAGGTGTTGTTCTGTAAAGAGTAGGTGTTGGTCTGTAAAAAGGAGGTTTTGGTCTGTAAAGAGGAGGTGGAAGTCTGTAAAGAGGGGTGGAGGTGTTGGTCTTTAAAGAGGAGGTGTTGGTCTGTAAAGAGGGGGTGTTGGTCTGTAAAGAGGAGGTTTTGGTCTGTAAAGAGGAGGTGGAAGTCTGTAAAGAGGGGTGGAGGTGTTGGTCTTTAAAGAGGAGGTGGTGGTCTGTAAAGAGGGGGTGTTGGTCTGTAAAGAGAAGGTGGAGGTGTTGGTCTGTAAAGAGGAGAGGTTGGTCTTTAAAGAGGAGGTGGAGGTCTGTAAAGAGGAGGTGTTGGTCTGTAAAGAGGAGGCAGAGGTGTAGGTCTGTAAAGAGGAGGTGTAGGTCTGTAAAGAGGAGGTATAGGTCTATAAAGAGGAGGTGTTGGTCTGTAAAGAGGAGGTGGTGGTCTGTAAAGAGGAGGTATAGGTCTATAAAGAGGAGGTGTTGGTCTGTAAAGAGGAGGTGGTGGTCTGTAAAGAGGGGGTGTTGTTCTGTGTTCAGGCTTAACCTTCCTGAGAGCAGTATAGCATGGTCACAGGTCTGAGCTGCCAGGTGTAACCTACCTGAGAGTATTATAGCATGGTCACAGGTCTGAGCTGCCAGGTGTAGCCTACCTGAGAGCAGTATAGTATGGTCACAGGTCTGAGCTGCCAGGTGTAACCTACCTGAGAGCAGTATAGCATGGTCACAGGTCTGATCTGCCAGGTGTAGCCTACCTGAGAGCAGTATAGCATGGTCACAGGTCTGAGCTGCCAGGTGTAGCCTACCTGAGAGCAGTATAGTATGGTCACAGGTCTGAGCTGCCAGGTGTAACCTACCTGAGAGCAGTATAGCATGGTCACAGGTCTGATCTGCCAGGTGTTGCATACCTGAGAGCAGTATAGCATGGTCACAGGTCTGAGCTGCCAGGTGTAACCTACCTGAGAGCAGTATAGTATGGTCACAGGTCTGAGCTGCCAGGTGTAACCTACCTGAGAGCAGTATAGCATGGTCACAGGTCTGAGCTGCCAGGTGTAACCTACCTGAGAGCAGTATAGTATGGTCACAGGTCTGAGCTGCCAGGTGTAACCTACCTGAGAGCAGTATAGCATGGTCACAGGTCTGATCTGCCAGGTGTGGCCTACCTGAGAGCAGTATAGTATGGTCACAGGTCTGAGCTGCCAGGTGTAACCTACCTGAGAGCAGTATAGCATGGTCACAGGTCTGAGCTGCCAGGTGTTGCATACCTGAGAGCAGTATAGCATGGTCACAGGTCTGAGCTGCCAGGTGTAGCCTACCTGAGAGCAGTATAGCATGGTCACAGGTCTGAGCTGCCAGGTGGAACCTACCTGAGAGCAGTATAGCATGGTCACAGGTCTGAGCTGCCAGGTGTAACCTACCTGAGAGCAGTATAGCATGGTCACAGGTCTGAGCTGCCAGGTGTAACCTACCTGAGAGTATTATAGCATGGTCACAGGTCTGAGCTGCCAGGTGTAACCTACCTGAGAGCAGTATAGCATGGTCACAGGTCTGAGCTGCCAGGTGTAACCTACCTGAGAGCAGTATAGCATGGTCACAGGTCTGAGCTGCCAGGTGTAGCCTACCTGAGAGCAGTGTAGCATGGTCACAGGTCTGAGCTGCCAGGTGTAACCTACCTGAGAGTATTATAGCATGGTCACAGGTCTGAGCTGCCAGGTGTAACCTACCTGAGAGCAGTATAGCATGGTCACAGGTCTGATCTGCCAGGTGTTGCATACCTGAGAGCAGTATAGCATGGTCACAGGTCTGAGCTGCCAGGTGTAGCCTACCTGAGAGCAGTATAGCATGGTCACAGGTCTGGTAGAGACGACAGGACAGGTGTGTAGCCAGGGGCTGCTGGTGGCATCGCCTGGTGTTCTTGTTGAGCTCACAGCTGGACACTGGCATGTTGGGGCTGGTGAGGGGCAGAGGCTGGGGGCACTGGGCAAAGTCTGGGTGGTCTGTAAACTCACACAATATCATCGCGTCACATGGGGTAGAGGTAGAGACTGCAGTTGACGTAGTCATCCTCTTGGTGCCTTAGTGGTGTATGGGATCAGACAGATTTCTCTGCCGAGCTGCAGTTACATCAGGCTAACAGCACTACAGCATTGTGTCTCCATGTTGGCTAATATTGTGTACTCCTAGCCTGGTCCCCAGATCTGCTTGTGCTGTCTTGTCAACACGAAAGACCGGACAAACAGTTCTGGAACGAGGCTACTTGTAAGCCTGGCAGGTGGGCACCAACTCACCTACGCATCGTAGCCTCTGCGTCCGGTTGTTATCCCTGACCCCGACCACCATGGGAAGGAAATGTATCTCACAGAGAGCCCCGCTGCGCTCAATCCTCCCCGGGCTGCTCCTGGGCCTCGACACGGTAGCCCTGCGGGCACGCCCGCTCCCCGCCAGCCTCTCACTGCCGCTCTGACGACGCTTCAGCTGGTTCTGACAGCGACTCTTTAGGGCCAGGGTCAGACACTCCTCTCCTGGAGACACAACAACAGCGACTCTTTAGGGCCAAGGTCAGACACTGCTCTCCTGGAGACACAACAACAGCGACTCTTTAGGGCCAAGGTCAGACACTCCTCTCCTGGAGACACAACAGCAACAACAACAACAAGTGTCAAAAAACAACATACTCCCATGTCCACAGCCCCCCATGTCCACAGCCTCCCATGTCTACAGCCCCCCATGTCCACAGCCACCATGTCTACAGCCCCCCATGTCCACAGCCCCCATGTCTACAGCCCCCATGTCTACAGCACCCCATGTCCACAGCCTCCCTTGTCTATAGCCCCCCATGTCTATAGCCCCCCATGTCCACAGCCCCCCATTTCTACAGCCCCCCATGTCCACAGCCTCCCATGTCTACAGCCTCCCATGTCTACAGCCCCTAATGTCCACAGCCCCCATGTCCACAGCCACCATGTCTACAGCCCCCCATGTCTACAGCCCCCCATGTCCACAGCCTCCCATGTCTACAGCCCCCCATGTCCACAGCCCCCCATGTCTACAGCCCCCATGTCCACAGCCCCCATGTCCACAGCCCCCCATGTCTACAGCCCCCATGTCCACAGCCTCGCATATCTACAGCCCCCATGTCTACAGCCCCCATGTCCACAGCCTCCCATGTCTACAGCCCCTCATGTCTACAGCCTCCCATGTCTACAGCCCCCCATGTCTACAGCCCCCATGTCCACAGCCTCCCATGTCCACAGCCCCCCATGTCTACAGGCCCCCATGTCCACAGCCTCCCATGTCTACAGCCCCCCATGTCCACAGCCCCCATGTCCACAGCCCCCCATGTCCACAGCCCCCATGTCCACAGCCCAGGGCCCCCATGTCTACAGCCCCCCATGTCTACAGCACCCCATGTCCACAGCCTCCCATGTCTCCAGCCCCCCCATGTCTACAGCCCCCATGTCCACAGCCTCCCATGTCTACAGCCCCCCATGTCTACAGCCCCCCATGTCCACAGCCTCCCATGTCTCCAGCCCCCCATGTCTACAGCCCCCCATGTCCACAGCCCCCATGTCCACAGCCTCCCATGTCTCCAGCCCCCATGTCTACAGCCCCCATGTCTACAGCCCCCATGTCCACAGCCTCCCATGTCCACAGCCCCCCATGTCCACAGCCCCCCATGTCTACAGCCCCCATGTCCACAGCCCAGGGACCCTCATGTCTACAGCCCCCATGTCCACAGCCCAGGGCCCCTCATGTCTACAGCCCCTCATGTCCACAGCCCCCATGTCCACAACCCCCATGTCCACAACCCCCATGTCCACAGCCACCCATGTCTGCAGCCCCCTATGTCCACAGCCCAGGGCCCCCATGTCTACAGCCCCCCATGTCTACAGCCCCTCATGTCTACAGCCTCCCATGTCTACAGCCCCCATGTCTACAGCCCCCCATGTCCACAGCCCCCATGTCTACAGCCCCCATGTCCACAACCCCCATGTCTACTGCCCCCCATGTCTACAGCCCCCCATGTCCACAACCCCCCATGTCTACTGCCCCCATGTCTACAGCCCCTCTTGTCCACAGCCCCCCATGTCCACAGCCAAGCTCCCCATGTCCACAGCCCCCCATGTCTACAGCCCCCCATGTCTACAGCCCCCCCATGTCTACAGCACCCCATGTCCACAGCCCCCATGTCCACAACCCCCATGTCTACTGCCCCCCATGTCTTCAGCCCCCATGTCTACAGCTCCTCATGTCCACAGCCCAGGGCCCCCATGTCTACAGCCCCCATGTCTACAGCCCCCCCATGTCTACAGCACCCCATGTCTACAGCCCCCCATGTCTTCAGCCCCCATGTCCACAACCCCCCATGTCCACAGCCCCGCATGTCCACAGCCAAGGGCCCCTCATGTGTACAGCCCCTCATGTCCACAGCCCCGCATGTCCACAGCCAAGGGCCCCTCATGTCTACAGCCCCTCATGTCCACAGCCCCCATGTCCACAGCCAAGCCCCCAATGTCTAAAGCCCCTCATGTCCACATCCCCTCATGTCCACAGCCCCCCATGTCCACAGCCCCCCATGTCCACAGCCCCCTATGTCCACAGCCCCCCATGTCTACAGCTCCTCATGTCTACAGCCTCTCATGTCCACAGCCCAGGGCCCCCATGTCTCCAGCCCCCCATGTCTACAGCCCCCCATGGCCATAGCCCCACATGGCCACAGCCCCCCATGTCTACAGCCCCCATGTCTACAGCCCCCCATGTCCACAGCCCCCCATGTCTACAGCCCCCCATGTCCACAGCCCCCCATGTCCACAGCCCCCCATGTCCACAGCCCAGGGCCCCCATGTCTACAGCCCCCCATGTCTACAGCCACCCATGTCCACAGCCCAGGGCCCCCATGTCCACAGCCCCCCATGTCCACAGCACAGGGCCCCCATGTCTACAGCCCACCATGTCTACAGCCCCCCATGTCCACAGCCCAGCCCCCCATGTCCACAGCCCCCCATGTCTACAGCCCCCCATGTCCACAGCCCAGCCCCCATGTCTATAGCCCAGGGCCCCCATGTCCACAGCCCAGCCCCCCATGTCCACAGCCCAGGGCCCCCATGTCCACAGCCCAGCCCCCCATGTCTACAGCCCCCCATGTCTACAGCCCCCATGTCCACAGCCCAGCCCCCATGTTCACAGCCCCCCATGTCTACAGCCCCCATGTCCACAGCCCAGGGCCCCCATGTCCACAGCCCAGCCCCCCATGTCTACAGCCCCCATGTCCACAGCCCAGGGCCCCCATGTCCACAGCCCAGGGCCCCCATGTCTACAGCCCCCCATGTCCACAGCCCAGCCCCCATGTTCACAGCCCCCATGTCTACAGCCCCCCATGTCCACAGCCCAGGGCCCCCATGTTCACAGCCCCCCATGTTCACAGCCCCCCATGTCCACAGCCCCCCATGTCTACAGCCACCCATGTCCACAGCCCAGGGCCCCCATGTCTACAGCCCCCCATGTCTACAGCCACCCATGTCCACAGCCCAGGGCCCCCATGTCCACAGCCCCCCATGTCCACAGCACAGGGCCCCCATGTCTACAGCCCCCCATGTCCACAGCCCCCCATGTCCACAGCACAGGGCCCCCATGTCTACAGCCCCCCATGTCCACAGCCCAGGGCCCCCATGTCCACAGCCCCCATGTCTACAGCCCCCCATGTCCACAACCCAGCCCCCCCATGTCCACAGCCCCCATGTCTACAGCCCCCCATGTCCACAGCCCAGGGCCCCCATGTCCACAGCCCAGCCCCCATGTCCACAGCCCAGGGCCCCCATGTCCACAGCCCAGCCCCCCATGTTCACAGCCCCCATGTCTACAGCCCCCATGTCCACAGCCCAGCCCCCATGTTCACAGCCCCCATGTCCACAGCCCAGCCCCCATGTTCACAGCCCCCATGTCCACAGCCCAGCCCCCCATGTTCGCAGCCCCCATGTCTACAGCCCAGCCCCCCATGTTCACAGCCCCCCATGTCTACAGCCCCCATGTCCACAGCCCAGGGCCCCCATGTCCACAGCCCAGCCCCCATGTCTACAGCCCCCATGTCCACAGCCCAGCCCCCCATGTTCACAGCCCCCATGTCTACAGCCCCCATGTCCACAGCCCAGGGCCCCCATGTCCACAGCCCAGCCCCCCATGTCTACAGCCCCCATGTCCACAGCCCAGGGCCCCCATGTTCACAGCCCCCCATGTTCACAGCCTCCCATGTCTACAGCCCCCCATGTCCACAGCCCCCCATGTCTACAGCCCCCATGTTCACAGCCCCCATGTCTACAGCCCCCTATGTTCACAGCCCCCATGTCTACAGCCCCCCATGTCCACAGCCCCCATGTCTACAGCCCCCCATGTCCACAGCCCAGGACCCCCATGTCCAGCTAGCAGCAGGTAACTTGGTCACGAAAAACAGAAAAGCAATCAAATTAAATCGTTTACCTTTGATGAGCTTCGGATGTTTTCACTCACGAGACTCCCAGTTGGATAGCCAATGATCCTTTTTTCCAAAAATATTATTAATATTATTAAAATATTATTAATATTGTTTCTTGTCCACGTTTTGTTGAGAAATCCACTGGAAATTGCAGTCACGACAACGCCGAAAAAAATCCAAATTAGATCCATAATATCGACAGAAACATGGCAAAAGTTTTTTTTTATAATCAATCCTCAACGTGTTTTTCAAATATCTATTCGATAATATATCAACCGGGACTACTGTCTTTTCAGTAGGAGCAAGAGGAATAATGGCCACCACCTGACCACTGACGCAATGTTGTCTTTTACGCTCATTTTTCTAAATAAAAGCCTGAAACTATGTCTAGTGGCTGTAGACACATTAGGGAAGCCATAGAAAAGGAATCTGGTTGATATCCCTTTCAATGGTCAATAGGGATGCATAGGAACACAGGGGTTTCAAAATAAGTCACTTCCTGATTGTATTTTTCTCAGGCTTTCGCCTGCAATATCAGTTCTGTTATACTCACAGACAATATTTTTACAGTTTTGGAAACTTTAGAGTGTTTTCTATCCTAAGCTGTCAATTATATGCATATTCTAGCATCTGGTCCTGAAAAATAGCCCGTTTACTTTGGGAACGTTATTTTTCAAAAAATGAAAATAGTGCCCCCTAGCCTTAAGAGGTTTTAACTATGGTCACTAACCCATTTCAAATTGCTCAGTGTGTTCACTAACATCATTTCCTGTTGTTAACTGTGGTGACTAACCCATTTCCTGTTGTTAACTGTGGTGACTAACCCATTTCCTGTTGTTAACTGTGGTGACTAATCCATTTCCTGTTGTTAACTTACTGTGGTCACTAACCCATTTCATGTAGTTAACTGTGGTGACTAACCCATTTCCTGTTGTTTACTTACTGTGGTGACTAACCCATTTCCTGTTGTTTACTTACTGTGGTGACTAACCCATTTCATGTCGTTAACTGTGGTCACTAACCCATTTCCTGTTGTTTACTTACTGTGGTCACTAACCCATTTCATGTCGTTAACTGTGGTCACTAACCCATTTCCTGTTGTTTACTTACTGTGGTCACTAACCCATTTCATGTCGTTAACTGTGGTGACTAACCCATTTCATGTCGTTAACTGTGGTGACTAACCCATTTCATGTCGTTAACTGTGGTCACTAACCCATTTCATGTCGTTAACTGTGGTCACTAACCCATTTCCTGTTGTTAACTGTGGTCACTAACCCATTTCCTGTCGTTAACTGTGGTCACTGTCCCATTTCCTGCTGTTAACAATGGTCACTGTCCCATTTCCTGCCGTTAACAATGGTCACAAACCCATTTCCTGGGTCTCGTTATATTGAACACAGAAAGACCTGCGAGGTGCTCTCTCTCTCTTAATGTTCCCTCTCAGCTTCAGGTGAGGTGGTCAAGCTTGGACACATGCAAACCCTCACAACACTTCCAGCTGACCCTCACAGATAGATGACCCCCACAGATAGATGACCCTCACAACACTTCCAGCTGACCCTCACAGATAGACCCTCACAGATAGATGACCCCCACAGATAGATGACCCTCACAGATAGATGACCCTCACAGGTAGATGACCCTCAAAGATAGATGACCCCCACAACACTTCCAGCTGACCCTCACAGATAGATGGCCCCCACAACACTTCCAGCTGACCCTCACAGATAGATGCCCCTCACAGATAGATGCACCTCACAGATAGATGCCCCTCGCAGATAGATGACCCTCACAGATAGATGACCCTCACAGGTAGATGACCCTCACAGATAGATGCCCCTCACAGACTGTATTGATAGTTAACCTGGAACCCTGTCAACGTTGGTCTCTCTCTGTCCACTGTCATGTACTAGACTGTAGTGTGAGGGGCAGGGCTGTCATGTATTAGACTGGAGTGTGAGGGGCAGGGCTGTCATGTACTAGACTGTAGTGTGAGGGGCAGGGCTGTCATGTACTAGACTGTAGTGTGAGGGGCAGGGCTGTCATGTACTAGACTGTAGTGTGAGGGGCAGGGCTGTCATGTACTAGACTGTAGTGTGAGGGGCAGGGCTGTCATGTACTAGACTGTAGTGTGAGGGGCAGGGCTGTCATGTACTAGACTGTAGTGTGAGGGGCAGGGCTGTCATGTACTAGACTGTAGTGTGAGGAGCAGGGCTGTCATGTACTAGACTGGCAGGGCTGTCATGTACTAGACTGACAGGGCTGTCATGTACTAGACTGTAGGGGGGGCAGGGCTGTCATGTACTAGACTGTAGTGTGAGGGGCAGGGCTGTCATGTACTAGACTGTAGTGTGAGGGGCAGGGCTGTCATGTACTAGACTGTAGTGTGAGGGGCAGGGCTGTCATGTACTGTAGTGTGAGGGGCAGGGCTGTCTGTACGTGTGTGTGAGGGGCAGGGCTGTCATGTACTAGACTGTAGTGTGAGGGGCAGGGCTGTCATGTACTAGACTGTAGTGTGAGGGGCAGGGCTGTCATGTACTAGACTGGGGGCAGGGCTGTCATGTAGGGTGTGAGGGGAAGGGCTGTCATGTACTAGACTGTAGTGTGAGGGGCAGGGCTGTCATGTACTAGACTGTAGTGTGAGGGGGGCAGGGACTGTCATGTATGTACTAGACTGTAGTGTGAGGGGCAGGGCTGTCATGTCTAGACTGTAGTGTGAGGGGCAGGGCTGTCATGTACTAGACTGGAGTGTGAGGGGCAGGGGCTGTCAGTACTAGACTGCAGGGCTGTCATGTACTAGACTGTAGTGTGAGGGGCAGGGCTGTCATGTACTAGACTGTAGTGTGAGGGGCAGGGCTGTCATGTACTAGACTGTAGTGACTGTGACTGTAGTGTGAGGGGCAGGGCTGTCATGTACTAGACTGTAGTGTGAGGGGCAGGGCTGTCATGTACTAGACTGTAGTGTGAGGGGCAGGGCTGTCATGTACTAGACTGTAGTGTGAGGGGCAGGGCTGTCATGTACTAGACTGTAGTGTGAGGGGCAGGGCTGTCATGTACTAGACTGTAGTGTGAGGGCAGGGCAGGGACTGTGTCATGTACTAGACTGTAGTGTGAGGGGCAGGGCTGTCATGTACTAGACTGTAGTGTGAGGGGCAGGGCTGTCATGTACTAGACTGTAGTGTGTCATGTACTAGGGGTGAGGGCAGGGCTGTCATGTACTGACTGTAGTGTGAGGGGCAGGGCTGTCATGTACTAGACTGTAGTGTGAGGGGCAGGGCAGTCATGTACTAGACTGTAGTGTGAGGGGCAGGGCTGTCATGTACTAGACTGTAGTGTGAGGGGCAGGGCTGTCATGTACTAGACTGTAGTGTGAGGGGCAGGGCTGTCATGTACTAGACTGTAGTGTGAGGGGGGCAGGGCTGTCATGTACTAGACTGTAGTGTGAGGGGCAGGGCTGTCATGTACTAGACTGTAGTGTGAGGGGGGCAGGGCTGTCATGTACTAGACTGTAGTGTGAGGGGCTGGGCTGTCATGTACTAGACTGTAGTGTGAGGGGCAGGGCTGTCATGTGTGAGGGGCAGGGCTGTCATGTACTAGACTGTAGTGTGAGGTCATGCAGGGCAGGGTACTGACTGTAGTGTGAGGGGCAGGGCTGTCATGTACTAGACTGTAGTGTGAGGGGCAGGGCTGTCATGTACTAGACTGTAGTGTGAGGGGCAGGGCTGTCATGTACTAGACTGTAGTGTGAGGGCAGGGCTGTCATGGACTGCAGGGCTGTCATGTACTAGACTGTAGTGTGAGGGGCAGGGCTGTCATGTACTAGACTCATGTACTAGACTGTAGTGTGAGGGGCAGGGCTGTCATGTACTAGACTGTAGTGTGAGGGGCAGGGCTGTCATGTACTAGACTGTAGTGTGAGGGGCAGGGCTGTCATGTACTAGACTGTAGTGTGAGGGGCAGGGCTGTCATGGACTGTGTCATGTACTAGACTGTAGTGTGAGGGGCAGGGCTGTCATGTACTAGACTGTAGTGTGAGGGGCAGGGCTGTCATGTACTAGACTGTAGTGTGAGGGGCAGGGCTGTCATGTACTAGACTGTAGTGTGAGGGGCAGGGCTGTCATGTACTAGACTGTAGTGTGAGGGGCAGGGCTGTCATGTACTAGACTGTAGTGTGAGGGGCAGGGCTGTCATGTACTAGACTGTAGTGTGAGGGGCAGGGCTGTCATGTACTAGACTGTAGTGTGAGGGGGCAGGACTGCTGTCATGTACTAGACTGTAGTGTGAGGGGCAGGGCTGTCATGTACTAGACTGTAGTGTGAGGGGCAGGGCTGTCATGTACTAGACTGTAGTGTGAGGGGCAGGGCTGTCATGTAGACTGTAGTGTGAGGGCAGGGCTGTCATGTACTAGACTGTAGTGTGAGGGCAGGGCTGTCATGTACTAGACTGTAGTGTGAGGGGCAGGGCTGTCTGTCTAGACTGTGTGAGGGGCAGGGCTGTCATGTACTAGACTGTAGTGTGAGGGGCAGGGCTGTCATGTACTAGACTGTAGTGTGAGGGGCAGGGCTGTCATGTACTAGACTGTAGTGTGAGGGGGGCAGGGCTGTCATGTACTAGACTGTAGTGTGAGGGGCAGGGCTGTCATGTACTAGACTGTAGTGTGAGGGGCAGGGCTGTCATGTACTAGACTGTAGTGTGAGGGCAGGGCTGTCATGTACTAGACTGTAGTGTGAGGGGCAGGGCTGGGCTGTCATGTACTAGACTGTAGTGTGAGGGGCAGGGCTGTCATGTACTAGACTGTAGTGTGAGGGGCAGGGCTGTCATGTACTAGACTGGAGTGTGAGGGGCAGGGCTGTCATGTACTAGACTGTAGTGTGAGGGGCAGGGCTGTCATGTACTAGACTGGAGTGTGAGGGGCAGGGCTGTCATGTACTAGTGTGAGGAGCAGGGCTGTCATGTACTAGACTGTAGTGTGAGGGGCAGGGCTGTCATGTACTAGACTGTAGTGTGAGGGGCAGGGCTGTCATGTACTAGACTGTAGTGTGAGGGGCAGGGCTGTCATGTATGTAGTGTGAGGGGCAGGGCTGTCATGACTGACTGTAGTGTGAGTGGGCAGGGCTGTCATGTACTAGACTGTAGTGTGAGGGGCA
Organism: Oncorhynchus masou masou; assembly: GCF_036934945.1. Taxonomy (NCBI): domain Eukaryota; kingdom Metazoa; phylum Chordata; class Actinopteri; order Salmoniformes; family Salmonidae; genus Oncorhynchus; species Oncorhynchus masou. The sequence goes on along the minus strand of NC_088221.1, from coordinate 51,445,066 downwards.
GGGCTGTCATGTACTAGACTGTAGTGTGAGGGGCAGGGCTGTCATGTACTAGACTGTAGTGTGAGGGGCAGGGCAGGCGTGTCATGTACTAGACTGTAGTGTGAGGGGCAGGGCTGTCATGTACTGTAGTAGGGGCAGGGCTGTCATGTACTAGACTGTAGTGTGAGGGGCAGGGCTGTCATGTACTAGACTGTAGTGTGAGGGGCAGGGCTGTCATGTACTAGACTGTCAGTGTGAGGGGCAGGGCTGTCATGTACTAGACTGTAGTGTGAGGGGCAGGGCTGTCATGTACTAGACTGTAGTGTGAGGGGCAGGGCAGGGCTGTCATGTACTAGACTGTAGTGTGAGAGGGCAGGGCTGTCATGTACTAGACTGTAGTGTGAGGGGCAGGGCTGTCATGTACTAGACTGTAGTGTGAGGGGCAGGGCTGTCATGTACTAGACTGTAGTGTGAGGGGCAGGGCTGTCATGTACTAGACTGTAGTGTGAGGGGCAGGGCTGTCATGTACTAGACTGTAGTGTGAGGGGCAGGGCTGTCATGTACTAGACTGTAGTGTGACAGGGCTGTCATGTACTAGACTGGGTGTGAGGGGCAGGGCTGTCATGTACTAGACTGTAGTGTGAGGGGCAGGGCTGTCATGTACTAGACTGTAGTGTGAGGGGCAGGGCTGTCAGGACTGCTGTCATGTACTAGACTGTAGTGTGAGGGGCAGGGCTGTCATGTACTAGACTGTAGTGTGAGGGGCAGGGCTGTCATGTACTAGACTGTAGTGTGAGGGGCAGGGCAGGGCTGTCATGTACTAGACTGTAGTGTGAGGGGCAGGGCTGTCATGTACTAGACTGTAGTGTGAGGAGCAGGGCTGTCATGTACTAGACTGTAGTGTGAGGGGCAGGGCTGTCATGTACTAGACTGGAGTGTGAGGGGCAGGGCTGTCATGTACTAGACTGTAGTGTGACTGTAGTGTGAGGGGGGCAGGGCTGTCATGTACTAGACTGCAGGGCTGTCATGTACTAGACTGTAGTGTGAGGGGCAGGGCTGTCATGTACTAGACTGTAGTGTGAGGGGCAGGGCTGTCATGTACTAGACTGCAGGGCTGTCATGTACTAGACTGTAGTGTGACAGGGCTGTCATGTACTAGACTGTAGTGTGAGGGCAGGGCTGTCATGTACTAGACTGTAGTGTGAGGGGCAGGGCTGTCATGTACTAGACTGTAGTGTGAGGGGCAGGGCTGTCATGTACTAGACTGTAGGGCTGTCATGTACTAGACTGTAGTGTGAGGGGCAGGGCTGTCATGTACTAGACTGTAGTGTGAGGGGCAGGGCTGTCATGTACTAGACTGTAGTGTGAGGGGCAGGGCAGGGCTGTCATGTACTAGACTGTAGTGTGAGGTGGGGCAGGGCTGTCATGTACTAGACTGTCATGTGTGAGTGGGGGGCAGGGCAGGGCTGTCATGTACTAGACTGTAGTGTGAGGGGCAGGGCTGTCATGTACTAGACTGTAGGGGCAGGGCTGTGAGAGGGCTGTCATGTACTAGACTGTAGTGTGAGGGGCAGGGCTGTCATGTACTAGACTGTAGTGTGAGGAGCAGGGCTGTCATGTACTAGACTGTAGTGTGAGGAGGGCAGGGCTGTCATGTACTAGACTGTAGTGTGAGGGGCAGGGCTGTCATGTACTAGACTGTAGTGTGAGGGGCAGGGCTGCAGGGCAGGGCTGTCATGTACTAGACTGTAGTGTGAGGGGGGCAGGGCTGTCATGTATGTACTAGACTGTAGTGTGAGGGGCAGGGCTGTCATGTACTAGACTGTAGTGTGAGGGGCAGGGCTGTCATGTACTAGACTGTAGTGTGAGGTGCAGGGCAGGGCTGTCATGTACTAGACTGGAGTGTGAGGGGCAGGGCTGTCATGTACTAGACTGTCGTGTGAGGTGCAGGGCTGGGCTGTCATGTACTAGACTGTCGTGTGAGGTGCAGGGCTGGGCTGTCATGTACTAGACTGTCGTGTGAGGAGCAGGGCATTGCTGAGAAGTTAAAAGGGTCAGTAGAGAGACACAGTTGAGAGTTGTGGAACTCCTTCCTCCTGTCCCAGTGCAGCAGGGTGAAGAGGCTGAAAGGTCTGGGCAGAGGGTGGTGGGTGGTACTAAGGACAGCATCCACTCAAGATGAATAATGGAGAGGTGTTTTTGTGAATACATGACTGGTGACTGTTCCTGGGTTCAGCCATGCATCTGGGTCCTCTACTACCCCAGCAGGGTGTCTACCACCTGGCATCGCCTGAGAGCTCTCTTCTCTCAAGTTGCTTACTGCTTACAAACTCTCTCTCTCTCTCTCTCTATCACGCAGGCGCAGGTGGACACACACACACACAGACACACAGACACACACACACAGACACACACACACACACACACACACACACACACACACACACACACACACACACACACACACACACACACACACACACACACACACACACACACACACACACACACACACACACACAGTATAGACACGGTACACACGCACAAACACACACTGTCCTGTTCCGATTGTCTCACAGTGCTCTCAACCCTTCCACTTACTGTCTCTGCAGTGTGTAGGAGAAGACTCTGCTGATTTCCAATAACAGCCTCGTTAGAATACAAAAAAGGTATCCCTCTTATAGGAGTTAAGCTATCTAACTTCTCATCATTTGAAAACACTTGATAATTATTTTATTTGTGTTTTTAAAGAGAGGTCTCCCGTACTTACAGCCTGAGCTGTAGGGAATATCTGTGGATCAAGTGATTCATGGTTGAAACAACTGTCCGAGTCATATTTTCAATCAAACCAAAGCCTTAGAAATATTCTATAACAAACTCATCTGGAATACCATTACCCAATAAAACCCCTTTAAGGAAATTCAACCGGCTGGTAGAGCATACTATCACAATGACCCCCCCCCCCTGCATCAATTAACATCATTTGAGTCCTTTTTTGGGGGGGGGGTAATATTAACTTTACCCATTCAGAGGGTAACACTCAAACTCAGTCACCAAAGATATGGGATAAAAGGTAGGAATTTTAGTTGATGAGGGACAAATATAGCACCATTTCTGGAATATGAAAATAGCTCAAAAGCAAACATTTTGGGCTGTTATGATATGTCAGTAAAACAAACAAAAGCTGTAGGGTGTATACGACAACGTGCAATATTATTAGGCAACATAAAGTGGTTTAACCACATTTCATGACAAACGGGATCAATTAATCAATATTCAGACTGAAAGTCACCTATCATATAATGCCTGTAATAGTCATAAAACAAGGGACAGTGCACTATACATAAGCTGAAAACGCATTCATTTCAATGTAATTGAATATTCATGTTCGGGACATACAAAAGCACTATCATTTGTTCAAATTTGGCACCAGTCCTCATTTACCAATACTTACCTACCTATAGAAGTCATTGAAGCAGACCCAAACACATGTTTGAGATGAGTAAAAAATGCTAGGCCGATACAAATTGCCTATCGACTAAGGCAGTGCTGTTATGAGCCTATTGTGAATTCTTAACTGTGTGGTAGAGCTCTGTTATTTCCTAAATTAACATCAAGTTTAAACATTTTTTTTGGGGGGGGGGGGGTGTTCTTATTTGCATTGTTAGTAATACGATTTATTTATTTTTTAAAACGTTTTTCAAGAAGGGACAATTAAAGAGTTTAAGACTACATTTGACCTTACATTTAGGCTACTTCATATTTAAATGGGATGGCTTTTCAAACCGTTATTGTAGAATAAAATTAAGACATTTACCCTCCGACCGGGTAGGCACTGGTTGAATCAACGTTGTTTCTACCCAACGAGGAATAGACATTGAATTGATGGCTGTGGCCAGTGGGTTATTTATAAGAAATAAGTTATAAATTGAGATATCCATATTAAAAGTGTATTTTTCAAAGTAAACATATTACGTTAATTTGTTCTTACCTAAATAAATTCCATCCATATGTGCACATTTTTTCTTGGTCGTGTTTAGGTCCACATAAAAGAGAACCACAGGATGTCCGAAACTCTCTCCGGGACTGGGATCCAACACCAACACGGCATCATGCGCAGTCGATCCCGGGAAGAAATCGTGATGTCTTCTACTGTCCTCCAGTACCGAACTCATACCGTAACCGCCCTGCTTCGGCGGTAGCATCCCTGAAGAATAGGAATCTGGGAGAATGGCGAGTACTTTCTCGGAGTTTGGCTCGGAAACGTACACGGCCACCCCGCTGAGCTGAAGATGGGACAGCCGCTTACATTCGCCCTCAGACAGAGATACCCTGCGGCACAGGTTTAACTTCAGGTACTGAAACCCGGTCTTCACCCACCGATCCAAGCGGCCAAACTTCACCTGGGAGCCGCGGGAGTCACCCAGGAATAGAACCAAGATCAAAAGAGACACGCGCATCCACTTGAGCCTCATGGTTTTTTTGGAAAAAAGATTTGCCATTACGCGAGTGCCTATTTATTTATTCCACTTATTGTTATATATATATATATATTTTTATAAACTCTCTCAATTATAGGCTACCACTTTCCAAAACTTTAATGTAATGTTTACTTTGGAATATTAACTATCTGTAGACGCTTACTCGACGGCTCCCAACTGTCTTATCAAATGTGAGAGATGCAGCTCTCTACATTAAATGAGGACTTCAAAGGGCTCAGAGCGGCGGCCTGATGGAGAGTACTGTGCAACAGCAACTCCATCCCACAGGCTCTGACACGCCGGTAAACAAAGGGGGAGAGTGGGCGTTAGAGAGTGGGGAGGGGGGGGGGGGCTCTAAAGGAACCCGGTGCAGCATGAGGATGGGGATAAGAGGCGACCTGGCTGTCAACGGCAGGACGAGCGCATCATAGACGCACGGCGCGTCCACTTTTGTTCCAAAGAATGCTGAGCAGGAGTCAATACTGGAAAGGGTGATTCACGTAAAAAATATAGTCCTATTGATTATGAAATAAACCAATATGCTTTTAAGCAATATCTGCTGTATCTTAAAAAACAAAACGTTATGTCTGTATGTTTTCCACAGGTTGTTCACTGGGAAGACATCGTCAAATAACATGTTATTTGTCACATGCCCCGAATACAACAGGTGTAGGTAGACCTTACAGTGAAATGCTGAATACAACAGGTGTAGGTAGACCTTACAGTGAAATGCTGAATACAACAGGTGTAGGTAGACCTTACAGTGAAATGCTTACTTACAAGCCCTTAACCAATAATGTTTTAAGAAAATCCCTAAAAAAGTAAGAGACAAGAATAAGTAATAATTAAAGAGAGGGGCTATATACAGGGGGTACAGGTACAGAGTCAATGTGGAGGCTATATACAGGGGGTACCGGTACAGAGTCAATGTGGAGGCTATATACAGGGGGTACCGGTACAGAGTCAATGTGGAGGCTATATACAGGGTGTTACGGTACAGAGTCAATGTGGAGGCTATATACAGGGGGTACAGGTACAGAGACAATGTGGAGGCTATATACAGGGTATTACGGTACAAAGTCAATGTGGAGGCTATATACAGGGGGTACCGGTACAGAGTCAATGTGGAGGCTATATACAGGGGGTACAGGTACAGAGACAATGTGGAGGCTATATACAGGGGTACCGGTACAGAGTCAATGTGGAGGCTATATACAGGGGTACCGGTACAGAGTCAATGTGGAGGCTATATACAGGGGGTACCGGTACAGAGTCAATGTGGAGGCTATATACAGGAGGTACCGGTACAGAGTCAATGTGGAGGCTATATACAGGGGGTACAGGTACAGAGTCAATGTGGAGGCTATATACAGGGGTACCGGTACAGAGTCAATGTGGAGGCTATATACAGGGGGTACCGGTACAGAGTCAATGTGGAGGCTATGTACAGGAGGTACCAGTACAGAGTCAATGTTGAGGCTATATACAGGGGTACCGGTACAGAGTCAATGTGGAGGCTATATACAGGGGTACCGGTACAGAGTCAATGTGGAGGCTATGTACAGAGGGTACCGGTAGAGAGTCAATGTGGAGGCTATATACAGGGGTACCGGTACAGAGTCAATGTGGAGGCTATATACAGGGGTACCGGTACAGAGTCAATGTTGAGGCTATATACAGGGGGTACCAAAATCAATGTGTCAATGTGCGGGGGGCACCGGTGTCGAGGTAATTGAGGTAATTATGTACATGTTGGTAGAATTATTAAAGTGGGTATGCATAGAAAAACACAGAGAGTAGCAGGAGCGTGGGGGGGATGCAAATAGTCTGGGTAGCTTGATAGGTTGATTTGATGTTCAGGAGTCTCATGGATTGGGGGAAGAAGCTGTTTAGAAGCCTCTTGGTCCTAGACTTGACGCTCCGGTACCACTTGCCGTGCGGTAGCAGAGGGAACAGTCTATGACTGGGGTGGCTGGAGCCTTTGACAATTGTTAGGGCCTTCCTCTGACACCACCTGGTATAGAGGTCCTGGATGGCAGGAAGCTTGGCCCCAGTGATGTACTGGGTCGTACGCACTACCCTCTGTAGTAGCTTACGGTCGGAGGCCGAGCAGTTGCCATACCAGGCAGTGATGCAACCCGTCAGGATGCTCTCGATGGTGCAGCTGTAGAACTTTTTGAGGATCTGAGGACCCATGCCACATATTTTCAGTCTCCTGAGGGGGAATAGGTTTTGTCGTACCCTCTTCACGACTGTCTTGGTGTGTTTGGACCATGTTAGTTTGTTGGTGATGTGGATGCCAAGGAACTTGAAGCTCTCAACCTGCTCCACTACAGTCCCACCGATGACAATGGGGTTGTGCTCGGTCCTCCTTTTCCTGTAGTCCACAATCATCTCCTTTGTCTTTATCACGTTGAGGGAGAGGTTGTTGTCCTGGCACCACACGCCATGCAGTCACGAGTGAACAGGGAGTACAGGAGGGGACTGGCCCCCGTGTTGAGGATCAGCGTGGCGGATGTGTTGTTACCTACCCTTATGTCCTGGGGGTGGCCCGTCAGGAAGTCCAGGATCCAGTTGCAGAGGGAGGTGTTGAGTCCCAGGGTCCTTAGCTCAGTGATGAGCTTTGAGGGCACTATAGTGTTGAATGCTGAGCTGTAGTCAATGAATAGCATTCTCAAATCGGTGTTCCTTTTGTCCAGGTGGGAAAGGGCAGTGTGGAGTGCAATAGAGATTGCATCATCTGTGTATCTGTTGGTGGTGCGGTATGCAAATTGGAGTGGGTCTAGGGTTTCTGGGATGATGGTGTTGATATGAACCATTACCAGCCTTTCAAAGCATTTCATGGCTTGTTTAAAGGTTTTACTCACATCGGGTGCGGAGAGCGTGATCACACAGTCGCCTGAAACAGCTGGTGCTCTCATGCATGTTTCAGTGTTACTTGCCTCGAAGCGATCATAGGTTATTTAGCTTGTCTGGTAGGCTCGTGTCACTGGGCAGCTCTCGGCTGTGCTTCCCGTTGTAGTCTGTAATAGTTTACAACGAGCGTCGGAGCCGGTGTATTACGTTTCAATCTTAGTCCTTATTGACGCTTTTTGCCTGTTTGATGGTTCGTCATACAGAGTTGCAGATGATCCCTAAAGAGGCAGTCTATTGTTGCCACATCCATTTTTTTGTTGTTGTTGACTAAATTGAATGATTGATATGCACCCATTGATTCTGGAAGAATGTACCATACAAGCTTCAACTGTCACAGCCCCATCAAAACCCCCAAATTATAAGCTCGTTTTACTCCGATGTTTGTAAACAAAATAAATGTAAACAAACATGGTATAGCCTCATAATAGGGTTAATTATTTGGATATAATGGGTGGTCAGTCCTTACACACATAGCTCTGTCTATGAATTTGAGAGTGATTACAATGATTAAGTTTCATCCCTCAGCTTTTTACCGAAACAGTGAGAGTGTGTATGCTTTGTTATTGTTCCAACTTCAACTTCCCCTTCGACTTCGATACATACTTATAACGTAGTTATACCACCGTTAGCTCTGAACTCGGCCCATACCCATGCCTAAAGCCACAAATTGGATGATGGAAGAACATGGCTGTCTCTGTCCAGCTCTGTGTACTACCAGGTGTATCCTATACATATGACTAATACACCTCGAAACCACAGCAATATATTTAGAGTTTTAAGGTTTATATTGTTCTAATTGTAGACATTTCAGTTACATATCATGGTTTAAATATTCTCCATGTTATGTCAATGGGGGGGGGGGGGGGTAACATGGCTGCCATAGACTGTTGAAGTGTGATGTAAATGCATCATAACATAGACTGCATCGGCCGTTACTCTTTAAATACATGGCTCTGCTTGAAGCTAGTACCATCTAGTGGCTATGGGTAACCTACAACACACTCCAACCGCATCAAACGCTCAGTTCATTCAGTGTCCACTAAGGGTCCCCGTTGTCAAAGTTAAAAGAGAACAGCTGCCAGGACGCTGACCTGTCGCAGTGACCACAGCTTGAGTTAAAGACTACATATATATATATGCTGTCAAAATTCGGGTTCACTTACCCAAAGAAATCCTGATTTTCTTTACAACTCATTTCTTATCCTGGTTAGAGTATTCTGGATTTCCTGCTTATTCCCTCCTGATCCCGGGAATCTTCCAATCAGGTTTTTTTGGGGGGGAAAACACGTGTATTTTGGGAAAGTTGCCAGAATTTTGCACCACGATTAGCCCTGATTGGACTAATTCACCAGTCACTTATTATTCATATGCTTCAACTAGCAGAAGGGAAGTATAACAGTATTTGTTGTGTGATGTTTCTTCTATGCTTCCCGTAAAGCTAAAGTCCTAGTTGTGTCCGTTTGGGTGACTTTGCAACACTTGTTTAAACAGGGGAGGTCAGCCATAATGTGTTTTTCAGCCCTCTATGCCTGTACTTTGTGAGGGCACTTCACCTGCCATTTTGAGTATCCTGATGTGTTACCTGCTGGGCGCAGACAGAAGCTAAGCCCCTTTTTTCTCCACTTGCTGTCTGAATGACGTGCCCAAAGTAAACTTCCTGTTGCTCAGGCCCTGAAGCCAGGATATGCATATCATTGATACCATTGGAAAGAAAACTCTTTGAAGTCTGTAGAAATATAAAAATAATGTAGGACAGTCTTTGACTGATTATATTGCAACAGTCTATGATGACAGATTATACTGTAGCAGCCTATGATGACTGATTATACTGTAGCAGTCTATGGAAGTCTATGATGACAGATCACCAGGCAACCAGAGACAGAGCAGAGTGTGCATCAATTGTTACAGTAGTGGCATTACATGCAACATCCCAAATGGCACCCTATTCCCTATATAGTGCACTACTTTTGACCAGAGCCCTATTGGCCGTGGCACCCTATTCCCTATATAGTGCACTCCTTTTGACCAGGGCCCTACGGGTAGTGTACTATATAAGGAACCATTTGGGACAAAGTGGCCTGCTATCAGTGTGAATTACAGGTGGTTTGTCACTATGCATATTTAATCCTGACTGAATGTGAGACGATAGAGGTGAGGTTCGTTACGTGGTTCCGTTGTAAAGGAGAGTATACATTGACCAGGCGGGCTATTGGAGTTGTTTTGATGACGAGCCGAGAGCTCCAAACATGACACTAAGCCTTGACTATGTTGCAGTGAACTGGAGAAGACTGTCAACTTTGTTTTGCTATTGTTTGTGTGCAGAAGTGCTTGTAGGTCAGGCATGTAAAACTTACAACCCCATTCGGGCCTACTACACAATTCTGCATTAGTTGGCAGGTAAGTAGGTAGGGTGGCATTTAACGCGTCGGGCCAGTAACCGAAAGGTTGCAGGTTTGAATACCCGAGCTAACAAGGTGAAAAATCTGTTGATTTAAACATCTTACCAGGTAAGTTGACTGAGAACACGTTCTCATTTACAGCAACGACCTGGGGAATAGTTACAGGGGAGAGGAGGGGGATGAATGAGCCAATTGTAAACTGGGGATGATTTGGTGGCCATGATGGTTTGAGGGCCAGATTGGGAATTTAGCCAGGACACCAGGGTTAACATCCCATCCGAAAGACAACACCCAACACAGGGCAATGTCCCCAATCACTGCCTTGAGGCATTGGGATATTTTTTTAGACCAGAGGAAAGAGTGCCTCCTACTGGCCCTCCAACACCACTTCCAGCAGCATCTGGTCTCCCATCCAGGGAGTGACCAGGACCAACCCTGTTATAGCTTCAGAAGCAAGTCAACAGTGGGATGCAGGGTGGTATGCTGCTGGTGATGCAGGGTGGTATGCTGCTGGTGATGCAGGGTGGTGTGCTGCTGGTGATGCAGGGTGGTATGCTGCTGACGATGCAGGGTGGTATGCTGCTGACGATGCAGGGTGGTATGCTGCTGGTGATGCAGGGTGGTATGCTGCTGGTGATGCAGGGTGGTATGCTGCTGACGATGCAGAGTGGTATGCTGTTGGTGATGCAGAGTGGTATGCTGCTGGTGATGCAGGGGTATGCTGCTGATGCAGGGTGGTATGCTGCTGGTGATGCAGGGTGGTATGCTGCTGGTGATGCTGGGTGGTATGCTGCTGGTGATGCAGGGTGGTATGCTGCTGGTGATGCAGGGTGGTATGCTGTTGGTGATGCAGGGTGGTATGCTGCTGGTGATGCAGGGTGGTATGCTGCTGGTGATGCAGGGTGGAATGCTGGGAGGGATGCAGCTGGTGATGCAGGGTGGTATGCTGCTGATGATGCAGGGTGGTATGCTGCTGGTGATGCAGGGTGGTATGCTGCTGGTGATGCAGGGTGGTATGCTGCTGATGATGCAGGGTGGAATGCTGCTGGTGATGCAGGGTGGTATGCTGGTGATGCAGGGTGGTATGCTGCTGGTGATGCAGGGTGGTATGCTGCTGATGATGCAGGGTGGATGCATGGGTGGTATGCTGGTGATGCAGGGTGGTATGCTGCTGGTGATGCTGGGTGGAATGCTGCTGGTGATGCAGGGTGGTATGCTGGGTGATGCAGGGTGGTATGCTGGTGATGCAGGGTGGTATGCTGCTGGTGATGCAGGGTGGTATGCTGCTGGTGATGCTGGGTGGTATGCTGCTGATGATGCAGGGTGGTATGCTGCTGGTGATGCAGGGTGGTATGCTGCTGGTGATGCAGGGTGGAATGCTGCTGGTGATGCTGGGTGGTATGCTGCTGGTGATGCAGGGTGGTATGCTGCTGGTGATGCTGGGTGGTATGCTGCTGATGATGCAGGGTGGAATGCTGCTGGTGATGGTATGGGGTGGTATGCTGCTGACGATGCAGGGTGGTATGCTGCTGGTGATGCAGGGTGGTATGCTGCTGGTGATGCAGGGTGGTATGCTGCTGGTGATGCAGGGTGGTATGCTGCTGGTGATGCAGGGTGGTATGCTGCTGGTGATGCAGGGTGGTATGCTGCTGGTGATGCAGGGTGGTATGCTGCTGGTGATGCAGGGTGGTATGCTGCTGGTGATGCAGGGTGGTATGCTGCTGGTGATGCAGGGTGGTATGCTGCTGGTGATGCAGGGTGGTATGCTGCTGGTGATGCAGGGTGGTATGCTGCTGGTGATGCAGGGTGGTATGCTGCTGGTGATGCAGGGTGGTATGCTGCTGGTGATGCAGGGTGGTATGCTGGGTATATGCCCTTTAGCTGGTGATGCAGGGTGGTATGCTGACCTTGTAAAACAACACATTTCACTGAATCTATTTGGGTGGTATGCTGGCTGGTGATGCATATTATGCTCATGCAATGAGTATGTACCATTGCTTACATGGAAATTAAGAGCTATTTGCATGTGAAACAGTATAGGATCACCAAGGTAAAATTAGTTTTAAATTTGGTGATGCAGGGTGGTATGCTGCTGGTGATGCAGGGTGAAGTATGGTTGATTCTGAATCAGGGTGAATAGAGCAATGCTGGTGATGCAGGGTTTAGTATGCTGATTTAGTGATCTTCATAACTCACGGGTGATTGATTCATGCTGGAAGATGGTAAAAAACTTTATATATCTGCTAATGATCTAATGTTACGGGAAAATAAAGTTAAAGTTTAAACTACAATATACTGATAGATATATACATAACAAAAATAAATGTACAAGAAAGGTGGTATTCTGAAGTGATTGTAAACAAGAATGGTAAAATGATGTCACATAAATTAAATCGGTTTATTTGTGACATGCGCCGAATACAACAAGTGTAGAACCTTACCGTGGTATGCTGAATGGTGTATTTACCGTGAAATACTGAATACAACAAGTGCTGGGAAATGGTATGCTAGACTTTACCGTGATGCTGATTATGCTGCTGTGAAATGATGCAACAAGTGGAATGCTGCTGTGTGATGCAGGAAATGGAATACAACAAGCTGGTGAAATGCGTACAACAACTGTAGACTTTACCGTGAAATGCGGAATAGAACAACTGTAGAACCTACCGTGCGGAATGAACCTTACCGTGGGTGGTAACAAGCTGAACCTGACTGAAATGCCGAATACAACAAGTGGAACCTATGCTGCTACAACAAGTGTAGATGGCCGTGAAATGCGGAATACAACAACTGGACTTTATGCTGCTGATTACAACAACTGTAGAACCTGGTATGCTGCTGAATGATGTAGAACCTTACCGGTGGTATGCTGCTGGTGATGCAACTGGGTGGTATGCTGCTGAAATGCCGATGCAGGGTGGTATGCTGCTGGTGATGCCGTGAAATGGGTGGTATGCTGCTGAATGATGCAGAACCTGGAATGCTGCAACAAGACTTTCTCTCCTGTGATGCAGTTCTGGTGGTATGCTGCTGGTGATGCAGATACCGGTGCAGAAGTACATCCACTGCCTGGGAATGACAAACACTGCTTCTAGTGGTGGAATGCTTGAAGCCTGGTGATGCTGTTGGTATCTTGCTGCTGGTGATGCAGGTATGGTATGATTCTGCTGGGACCAGGCTAGTGTGATTGACCATGGACAGGATTATGATGGTATGCTGATCTGGTGATGCAGGGTGGTATGACCTGCTGGTGATGCAGGGTGGTATGACGGACTTGTCCGCTGCCAGCATGATGCAGGGTGGAATCATGCTATGTTGCAGGGTGGTATGCTGCTGAAGCCGGAAGGTTGTTATGCTGCTTTATAACTGATTGGGGTGGTTTGCTGGGAAAAGCCTGCAACAAGTTCATGCACCTGACAAACTGGTGAACAAGAAGAACTCTGAATATCAGAACAATGGAATGCTGCTGGTGATGAACAAGGGTGGTTTATGCTGCTGTCACAGGGCTTTTTTTTTCATTGGACAGATGGTAATGAGTGTGTGTGTGTGTTTGTCCGGGTGTGTGTGCTGGTGATGTCATGGGTGGTATGCTGCTGGCACTGATGCAGGCTCTAAGGGAGTGGTGATGCTAGGGAAGATGGACATTGTCATGCTGCTGGTGATGCAACCCTTGGGTGGAAAGTATGCTGACTGTCCACATTGTGATGCCTGAATGTGGTATGCTGCTGGTGATGCAGGGTGGTATGACATCACAATACCCCACAATGACAAAGTGAAAACATGTTTTTAGACATTTTTTTCGCATTTATTGAAAATGAAATACAGAAATATGTAATTTACCTAAGTATTCGCATGCAATGCTGGTGATGCAGGGTGGTATGCTGCTGGTGATGCAAGAGCTTTGCACCCTTGGATTGTGGTATGCACCTAAAAAAAATATTCAAGCTGGTGATGCAGGGTGGTCTATGCTGCTGTCAAAACTGAACTGACCAGGGTGGTATGCTGCTGGTGATGGCCTTGTGTTTTAGGTTATGTCCTGGTGAGAGGTGGTATCCCAATGTCTGTTGGAAAGCAGACTGAACCAGGATTTTGACTGGTATGCTTTTTATCCCCCAAAATGCCCTAGTCCCTGTCAATGACAGGGTGGTATGCTGCTGGTGATGCAGGGTGGTATGCTGCAGTGATGTGGGTGGTATGACTGCTGATGAGACATACCCAAGACGACTGCTGATACAGGGTGGTATCCAGCTGACTGGATACAGATGCCCCAGGGTGGACATATGCTGCTGACAGAGACATGATGACAAAGCTGATACAGACATGGTAAAGCTGATACAGACATGCCCCAGACAACTCAGAGCTGATCCAGTATGACTGCTGACAGAGACATACCCAAGATGACTCAAAGGATACAGACATGGTATGCTGATCCAGACATGACGACTCAACGCTGATGACAAACCCAAGACTGTAAAGCTGATACAGACATGACTGAGCTGATACAGACATAGACTGGTGGTATGCTGCTGATCCAGACATGCCAAGACGACTGAGCTGATACAGACATACTGACTGAAAGCTGATACAGGACGACTGAGCTGATGACATGACTGGTGATCCAGGGTGACGACTCAAAGCTGATCCAGACATACCCAAGACGACTCAGAGCTGGTATGCATACCCAAGACTGTAAAGCTGATTCAGACATACCCAAGGGACTGGCTGATGACATGACAACTCAAAGCTGACACAGACATACCCAAGGGACTCAACGCTGATACAGACATATGACAACTCAAAGCTGGACATGCTGCTGATTCAGACATACCCAAGACGTGGTGATGCATGACAACTGGATACAGATGCCCAAGGGTGATACAGACATGCTGCTGACACAGATGCAAGACGACTGGAGCTGATACAGACATGCTGGACTGATGACACAGACATACCCAAGGTATGCTGATCCAGACATACCCAAGACGACTCAGAGCTGATACAGACATACCCAAGACGACTGCTGATACAGACATGACGACTCAGAGCTGATACAGGTATGCTGCTGATACAGACATGCCCAAGGGCTGATACAGACATGACGACTGAGCTGATGACATACCCAAGACTGTAAAGCTGATCCAGACATATGCTGACGACTGAGCTGATGACATACCCAAGGGTGGTGATCCAGCTGCCCAATATGCTCAAAGCTGATACAGACATGACGACTCATGCTGATACAGACATACCCAAGACGATGCAGAGCTGATATGCTGACTGCAAAGTGATCCAGACATATGCTCAGAGCTGATACAGATGCGACTCAGGGGATCCAGGTATGACTCAAAGCTGATACAGACATGCAAGGACTCAAAGTGGACATATGCTGCTGAGCTGATGACATGCCCAAGACTGGCTGGACATGCTGCTGAGCTGATGCAGACATGGTATGAGCTGATCCAGACATATGACTCAAAGCTGATACAGACATGCTGACTGATGATACAGACATACCCAAGACGACTGCTGATCCAGACATGACGACTCAGGGCTGATACAGACATGACGACTCAGAGCTGATACAGACATACCCAAGACGACTCAAAGCTGACACAGACATATGCTCAACGCTGATGACATGCCCAAGACGTGCTGACACAGACATGACTGCTGATTCAGACATACCCAAGACGTGGTGATGCAGACATGCTGGACATACCCAAGACGACTGCTGATACAGACATACCCAAGACGTATCAAAGCTGATACCTACATACCCAAGATGACTCAGGGCTGGTATGCAGCTGGTGATGCAAAGCTCCCTTCTCTTGGTTTTCGGTATGCTGTTTTCACTCTATAGTCCTAACTGATTGGGAATACGGGAGAAATGGAGAGCATGCTGATCTGGTGATTAATGACTGTTTAGTTCGCTTTCTGATGGTGTTTCCATGCTGTGGAGTGTTGGAGCTGGGTGGGGAGGAAAGGGGGTATGCTGCTGGACCGCGTGGACAACAGGGTGGTTATGCTGCTGCCCCCACCCACTTATGGCCATTTCAGTGTGGTGTGTTCCAATGCCACCCCTAGGTGTGATTACAGTTCATTCTTGTTACTAACTATGGGATGGTATGCTGCTTCAGTGAACTATGGGATGGGTATCTATCTGATTCAGCCTTGTTACTATGGGATGGGTATCTATCTGCATTCAGCCTGTAACTATGGGATGGGTATCTATCTGATTCAGCCTTGTTACTCTGGGATGGGTATCTATCTGCATTCAGCCTTGTTACTATGGGATGGTATGCATTCAGCCTTGTTACTCTGGGACGGTTGTCTATGCCTTGCTACTATGGGATGGGTATCTATCTGCATTCAGCCTTGTTACTATGGGATGGGTATCTATCTGCATTCAGCCTTGACTCTGGGAGGGTTGTCTATCTGCATTCATCCTTGTTACTATGGGATGGGTGTCTATCTGCATTCAGCCTTGTTACTCTGGGACGTTGTCTATCTGCATTCAACCTTGTTACTATGGGATGGGTGTCTATCTGCATTCAGCCTTGTTACTCTGGTATGGGTGTCTATCTGCATTCAGCCTTGTTACTATGGGATGGGTATCTATCTGCATTCAGCCTTGTTACTATGGGATGGGTCTCTATCTGCATTCAGCCTTGTTACTATGGGATGGGTATCTATCTGTATTCAGCCTTGCTACTATGGGATGGGTCATCTATCTGCATTCAGCCTTGTTACTATCTCCATTCAGGGGAATGGGTATCTATCTGCATTCAGCCTTGTTACTATGGGATGGGTATCTATCTGCATTCAGCCTTGTTACTATGGGATTGGTATCTATCTGCATTCAGCCTTGTTACTATGGGATGGGTATCTATCTGCATTCAGCCTTGTTACTAACTATGGGGTGGGTATCTATCTGCATTCAGCCTTGTTACTATGGGATGGGTATCTATCTGCATTCAGCCTTGTTACTATGGGATGGGTATCTATCTGCATTCAGCCTTGTTACTATGGGATGGGTATCTATCTGCATTCAGCCTTGTTACTAACTATGGGGTGGGTATCTATCTGCATTCAGCCTTGTTACTATGGGATGGGTCTCTATCTGCATTTAGCCTGGTTACTATGGGATGGGTATCTATCTGCATTCAGCCTTGTACTATGGTATGGGTCATCTATCTGCATTTAGCCTGGTTACTAGGGGATGGGTATCTATCTGCATTCAGCCTTGTTACTATGGGATGGTTGTCTATCTGCATTCAGCCTTGCTACTATGCTGGTATCATTCAGCCTTGTTACTATGGGATGGGTATCTATCTGCATTCAGCCTTGTTACTCTGGGATGGTTGTCTATCTGCATTCAGCCTTGTTACTATGGATGGGTATCTGTCTGCATTCAGCCTTGTTACTATGGGATGGTTATCTATCTGCATTCAGCCTTGTTACTCTGGGACGGGTGTCTATCTGCATTCAGCCTTGTTACTATGGGATGGTTATCTATCTGCATTCAGCCTTGTTACTCTGGGATGGGTGTCTATCTGCATTCAGCCTTGTTACTCTGGGATGGGTATCTATCTGCATTCAGCCTTGTTACTATGGGACTGTTGTCTATCTGCATTCAGCCTTGTTACTATGGGATGGGTATCTATCTGCATTCAGCCTTGTTACTATGGGATGGGTATCTATCTGCATTCAGCCTTGTTACTATGGGATGGGTATCTATCTGCATTCAGCCTTGTTACTATGGGATGGGTATCTATCAGCATTCAGCCTTGTTACTATGGGATGGTTGTCTATCTGCATTCAGCCTTGTTACTATGGGATGGGTATCTATCAGCATTCAGCCTTGTTACTATGGGATGTGTATCTATCTGCATTCAGCCTTGTTACTATGGGATGGGTATCTATCTGCATTCAGCCTTGTTACTCTGGGACGGGTATCTATCTTCATTGCCTTGCTATTGGGATGGGTATCTATCTGCATTCAGCCTTGTTACTATGGGATGGGTATCTATCTGCATTCAGCCTTGTTAATCTGGGACTTGTCTATCTGCATTCAGACTTGCTACTATGGGATGGGTGTCTATCTGCATTCAGCCTTGTTACTATGGGATGGGTATCTATCTGCATTCAGCCTTGTTACTAACTATGGGATGGGTATCTATCTGCATTCAGCCTTGTTACTATGGGATGGGTGTCTATCTGCATTTAGCCTGGTTACTATGGGATGTGTATCTATCTGTATTCAGCCTTGTACTATGGTATGGGTCATCTATCTGCATTTAGCCTGGTTACTATGGGATGGGTATCTATCTGCATTCAGCCTTGTTACTATGGGATGGGTATCTATCTGCATTCAGCCTTGTTACTCTGGGACGGGTGTCTATCTGCATTCAGCCTTGCTACTATGGGATGGGTATCTATCTGCATTCAGCCTTGTTACTATGGGATGGGTATCTATCTGCATTCAGCCTTGTTACTCTGGGATGGGTGTCTATCTGCATTCAGCCTTGTTACTATGGGATGGTTATCTATCTGCATTCAGCCTTGTTACTATGGGATGGGTGTCTATCTGATTCAGCCTTGTTACTATGGGATGGTTATCTATCTGCATTCAGCCTTGTTTACTATGGGATGGGTGTCTATCTGCATTCAGCCTTGTTACTATGGGATGGGTATCTATCTGCATTCAGCCTTGTTACTCTGGGACTGTTCTGCATTCTGCCTTGATACTGCATCTGCATTCAGCCTTGTTACTATGGGATGGTTATCTATCTGCATTCAGGCTTGTTACTATGGGATGGGTGTCTATCTGCATTCAGCCTTGTTACTATGGGATGGTTATCTATCTGCATTCAGCCTTGTTACTCTGGGATGGGTGTCTATCTGCATTCAGCCTTGTTACTCTGGGACGGGTGTCTATCTGCATTCAGCCTTGTTACTATGGGATGGTTATCTATCTGCATTCAGCCTTGTTACTCTGGGATGGGTATCTATCAGCATTCAGCCTTGTTACTCTGGGACGGTTGTCTATCTGCATTCAGCCTTGTTACTATGGGATGGTTATCTATCTGCATTCAGCCTTGTTACTATGGGATGGGTATCTATCTGCATTCAGCCTTGTTACTATGGGATGGGTATCTATCTGCATTCAGCCGTGTTACTATGGGATGGGTATCTATCTGCATTCAGCCTTGTTACTATGGGATGGGTATCTATCTGCATTCAGCCTTGTTACTATGGGACTGTTGTCTATCTGCATTCATTTGACTGGTAATTTTATATATTTATAAAGTATATCTGTGAGTTTTTGAGCATAATTTAAATTGTAATAATTGTTTAAGTAAGTAAGAGGTGTTTCTTTCAATTGTGTTAAAATGATAAAATGAGTCTCAGAATGGGAAGTAACTGGTTCAAGTTTTCATATTAAAACTGGTACTTAAAGAATACTAATTGACGTCTATTCCTTGAATTACAATTGAAGAAATCTGATGTGCATATTAAACGTAAATTGCGACCGTGCAGATAGTTTTAACATATCCATGAGAAATTGTATTTGTATTTGATATTATAACGAAAGGTCTGGTTTGGTATATTAGATTTTCCACAACGATCTACCAAAAACCAAGCAATAGTTAAATGTCCATTTTGAAGACTGTTTGTCTGGCCGGTAACTGAAAGGTTGCTGGTTTGAATCCCAGAACCGACCGAGGTGGGGAGAAAAATAATAGTCTGTCGGTGCCCTTGTGCCCTTGTGCAAGGCACTTAAACCTAAATGTTCCTGTTAGTCACTTTGGATAGACGCTAAATTACTAAAACACAATGACCAAGCAATAGTTAAATGCCTATTTTAAGACTAAACATCATGGGGCTGGATAGGAAGTGGGTCAGTGCTTTTGAGGAAACACTGTGCCAATGTTGACCCCACACCCCCACCCCCGGATGCTTGAGAAAAGGCTGTGTGGAATGCCCCTGGGCACGCTGGGCACGCAGGCTGACTTGGGAAACATGTCAGCCTGCATGTGTGGGGGCGGAGAGGAGTGATGTGAGTGGCGGGGGGGGAGACAAATGGATCTGCCCCGTGGCTGAACAACAGCATGACAGAGGAGAAGTGTAGGTGCCTGTTCATTACAGGATAGACACTTCAAATTAAAATCACATTTTGTTTGTCAAATGCCGCCGAATACAACAGGTGTAGTCGACCTGAATACAACAGGTGTAGTCGATCTGAATACAACAGGTGTAGGAGACCTGAATACAACAGGTGTCGTAGACCTGGATACAACAGGTGTAGTCAACCTGAATACAACAGGTGTAGTAGACCTGAATACAACAGGTGTAGTAGACCTGAATACAACAGGTGTCGTAGACCTGGATACAACAGGTGTAGTCAACCTGAATACAACAGGTGTAGTAGACCTGAATACAACAGGTGTAGTAGACCTGAATACAACATGTGTAGTAGACCTGGATACAACAGGTGTAGTAGACCTGGATACAACAGGTGTAGTAGACCTGAATACAACAGGTGTAGTAGACCTCACAGTGAAATGCTGAATACAACAGGTGTTGTAGACCTTACAGTGAAATGCTGAATACAACAGGTGTAGTAGACCTGACAGTGAAATGCTGAATACAACAGGTGTTGTAGACCTTACAGTGAAATGCTGAATACAACAGGTGTAGTAGACCTGACAGTGAAATGCTGAATACAACAGATGTAGTAGACCTTACAGTGAAGTGCTGAATACAACAGGTGTAGTAGACTTTACAGTGAAATGCTGAATACAACAGGTGTAGTAGACCTGACAGTGAAATGCTGAATAGAACAGGTGTAGTAGACCTTACAGTGAAATGCTGAATACAACAGGTGTAGTAGACCTGACAGTGAAAGGCTGAATACAACAGGTGTAGTAGACCTTACAGTGAAATGCTGAATACAACAGGTGTAGTAGACCTGACAGTGAAATGCTGAATACAACAGTTGTAGTAGAACTGACAGTGAAATGCTGAATACAACAGGTGTAGTAGACCTTACATTGAAATGCTTACTTACAAGCCCTTAATTAACCAACAATGCAGTTTGATTAAAAATAACTAAAACAAAAGAGAGATAACAAATTATTAAAGAGCAGCAGTAAATAACAATAATGAGGCAAAATACAAGGGGTACCAGGACAGAGTCAATGTGGAGGCTATATACAGGGGGTACCGGGACAGAGTCAATGTGGAGGCTGTATACAGGGGGTACCGGTACAGAGTCAATGTGGAGGCTATATACAGGGGGTACCGGTACAGAGTCAATGTGGAGGCTATATACAGGGGGTACTGGTACAGAGTCAATGTGGAGGCTATATACAGGGGGCCTCTCCCTTTCTCGCTTTCTTTCTCTCTCTCGGAGGACCTGAGCCCTAGGACCATGCCTCAGGACTACCTGACATGATGACTCCTTGCTGTCCCCAGTCCACCTGGCCGTGCTGCTGCTCCAGTTTCAACTGTTCTGCCTTATTATTATTGGACCATGCTTGTCATTTTTGAACATTTGAACATCTTGGCCATGTTCTGTTATAATCGCCACCCGGCACAGCCAGAAGAGGACTGGCCACCCCTCCGGTACAGAGTAATTCATCCGTGTTTTAATTTTCTCAAGGGGCCAAGTGTTTGGCTTTGGCGAAAATCTGTTTGGCTCAGCTCAGTCGCTACTTGCAAAGGGGGAAGATTTTTAGCAGGTGTTTCTGATGAATTAACAGCCTTGCTGGTGGGTGGCAGCCAGTAAAGCCCAAACTGAAAAGTATTAGCACGCCATCTCATAGTGGAGAAACACGCCATCTCATAGTGGAGGAGCACGCCATCTCATAGTGGAGGAGCACGCCATCTCATAGTGGAGAAACACGCCATCTCATAGTGGAGGAGCACGCCATCTCATAGTGGAGGAGCACGCCATCTCATAGTGGAGGAGCACGCCATCTCATAGTGGAGGAACACGCCATCTCGTAGTGGAGGAACACGCCATCTCATAGTGGAGGAACACGCCATCTCGTAGTGGAGGAACACGCCATCTCATAGTGGAGGAACACGCCATCTCATAGTGGAGGAACACGCCATCTCATAGTGGAGGAACACGCCATCTCATAGTGGAGGAACACGCCATCTCATAGTGGAGGAACACGCCATCTCATAGTGGAGGAACACGCCATCTCATAGTGGAGGAACAGGCCATCTCATAGTGGAGGAACACGCCATCTCATAGTGGAGGAACACGCCATCTCATAGTGGAGGAACACGCCATCTCATAGTGGAGGAACACGCCATCTCATAGTGGAGGAACACGCCATCTCATAGTGGAGGAACACGCCATCTCATAGTGGAGAAACACGAAATCTCATAGTGGAGAAACACGCCATCTCATAGTGGAGGAACACGCCATCTCATAGTGGAGGAACACGCCATCTCATAGTGGAGGAACACGCCATCTCATAGTGGAGGAACACGCCATCTCATAGTGGAGGAACACGCCATCTCATAGTGGAGGAACACGCCATCTCATAGTGGAGGAACACGCCATCTTATAGTGGAGGAACACGCCATCTCATAGTGGAGGAACACGCCATCTCATAGTGGAGGAGCACGCCATCTCATAGTGGAGGAACACGCCATCTCATAGTGGAGGAACACGCCATCTCATAGTGGAGGAACACGCCATCTCATAGTGGAGGAACACGCCATCTCATAGTGGAGGAACACGCCATCTCATAGTGGAGGAACACGCCATCTCATAGTGGAGGAACACGCCATCTCATAGTGGAGGAACACGCCATCTCATAGTGGAGGAACACGCCATCTCATAGTGGAGGAACACGCCGTTGTTTCTCTCCGCTATGTCCCCACTTCCTCCCCCCAAAATATAAAACTTTTGACTAAAACTGTTGGCTTATTGACTTCAATCGTTGTGCAACGTCATGGGTACTTCAATCGTTGTGCAACGCTGTGGGTACGCTGTGGGCACGCTGTGGGTACGCTGTGGGCACGCTGTGGTTACGCTGTGGGCACGCTGTGGGTACGCTGTGGGTACGCTGTGGGCACGCTGTGGGTACGCTGTGGGTACGCTGTGGGTACGCTGTGGGCATCATCTTTTCAAATGTTAATTTTCCCTCCTTTTTGTTAAGTTGGCTTCCCGGTGGGTCTGTGAAAATGCAGTCTCTGAGTGCTATTCAATTATATCCTTCAAATATGTCAAAGGTAAAAAAATTTTTTAGAAAAAATGTATTTCAATAATTATATTTAAGTATTTTTTTGTATTCTGTCTTTTTCAGTGCCACATAAACCTATCCAGCTGCTTCTGCTGTGCCATTCCATATCCTGATAAGTGAGAGAGGGATATTACAGTGTTCATGAGTCTCAACTTGCACCCTAATCTCTATATCGTTCTCTAATATAGTGCTCTAATATAGTGCTCTACTTTGGACCAGAGCACTATCCCACTACATAGCTAAAAAGGTGCCATTTGGCACTGGGCACACAAGCGTCAGGTCACGGTAGGTATAAATAGCTTCATCTGTCATGGCAGGGAACTTCTAACACCCGGAGAGGCTGCCATACAAGTTACAAAGTAAGACATGTTGAAGAGGACACCAGTTGTTGCACAGTCATCGCTTTTTTACATTTTAGTTGTCAGCTTTCAGTTTCATTTTACTGAGCGTTATTTTTCTGTAGTGTTGAACTTCACATGTTTAGTTTTCCAGGTTCTATTGTTTGATTGATCTACTCATTTCTAAATGGCTTGATCAGATATTAGTTATGTCCTTTAACATTTACTTTAAGCAGCTTCAATCGGCTTTTAGCAAACGTAATGATGCCAAAACACTTGCTTTTTAAAACTGATAGTGAATGTAATCGCTCAGTTGTTTATTTTAATACACTTTTAAGAAATGCAGGTAGACAAAACGAACACCAATACCATCTGGATCAATGCCTGTCTCTGCCTGTCTCTGTCTGTCTCTGTCTGTCTCTGCCTGTCTCTGTCTGTCTCTGCCTGTCTCTGCCTGTCTCTGCCTGTCTCTGCCTGTCTCTGTCTGTCTCGGCCTGTCTCTGTCTGTCTCGGCCTGTCTCTGTCTGTCTCTGCCTGTCTCTGCCTGTCTCTGTCTGGCTCTGCCTGTCCCTGCCTGTCTCTGCCTGTCTCTGTCTGGCTCTGCCTGTCTCTGCCTGTCTCTGCATGTGTCTGCCTGTCTCTGTCTGTCTCTGCCTGTCTCTGTCTGTCTCGGCCTGTCTCTGTCTGTCTCGGCCTGTCTCTCTCTGTCTCTGTCTGTCTCGGTTTGTCTCTGCCTGTCTCTGCCTGTCTCTGTCTGTCTCTGCCTGTCTCTGCCTGTCTCTGCCTGTCTCGGCCTGTTTCTGCCTGTCGCTGTCTGTCTCTGCCTGTCTATGTCTGTCTCTGCCTGTCTCTGTCTGTCTCCGCCTGTCTCGGCCTGTCTCTGTCTGTCTCGGCCTGTCTCTCTCTGTCTCTGTCTGTCTCGGTTTGTCTCTGCCTGTCTCTGCCTGTCTCTGTCTGTTTCTGCCTGTCTCTGTCTGTCTCTGCCTGTCTATGTCTGTCTCTGCCTGTCTCTGCCTGTTTCTGCCTGTCTCTGCCTGTCTCTGCCTGTCTCTGCCTGTCTCTGTCTGTCTCTGCCTGTCTCTGTCTGTCTCTGTCTGTCTCTGCCTGTCTCTGTCTGTCTCTGCCTGTCTCTGCCTGTCTCTGCCTGTCTCTGTCTGTCTCGGCCTGTCTCTGTCTGTCTCGGCCTGTCTCTGTCTGTCTCTGCCTGTCTCTGCCTGTCTCTGTCTGGCTCTGCCTGTCCCTGCCTGTCTCTGCCTGTCTCTGTCTGGCTCTGCCTGTCTCTGCCTGTCTCTGCATGTGTCTGCCTGTCTCTGTCTGTCTCTGCCTGTCTCTGTCTGTCTCGGCCTGTCTCTGTCTGTCTCGGCCTGTCTCTCTCTGTCTCTGTCTGTCTCGGTTTGTCTCTGCCTGTCTCTGCCTGTCTCTGTCTGTCTCTGCCTGTCTCTGCCTGTCTCTGCCTGTCTCGGCCTGTTTCTGCCTGTCTCTGTCTGTCTCTGCCTGTCTATGTCTGTCTCTGCCTGTCTCTGTCTGTCTCCGCCTGTCTCGGCCTGTCTCTGTCTGTCTCGGCCTGTCTCTCTCTGTCTCTGTCTGTCTCGGTTTGTCTCTGCCTGTCTCTGCCTGTCTCTGTCTGTTTCTGCCTGTCTGTCTGTCTCTGCCTGTCTATGTCTGTCTCTGCCTGTCTCTGCCTGTTTCTGCCTGTCTCTGCCTGTCTCTGCCTGTCTCTGCCTGTCTCTGTCTGTCTCTGTCTGTCTCTGCCTGTCTCGGCCTGTTTCTGCCTGTCTCTGCCTGTCTCTGCCTGTCTCTGTCTGTCTCTGTCTGTCTATGTCTGTCTCTGCCTGTCTCTGCCTGTCTCGGCCTGTTTCTGCCTGTCTCTGCCTGTCTCTGCCTGTTTCTGCCTGTCTCTGTCTGTCTCTGCCTGTCTATGTCTGTCTCTGCCTGTCTCTGTCTGTCTCCGCCTGTCTCGGCCTGTCTCTGTCTGTCTCGGCCTGTCTCTCTCTGTCTCTGTCTGTCTCGGTTTGTCTCTGCCTGTCTCTGCCTGTCTCTGTCTGTTTCTGCCTGTCTCTGTCTGTCTCTGCCTGTCTATGTCTGTCTGCCTGTCTCTGCCTGTCTCGGCCTGTTTCTGCCTGTCTCTGCCTGTCTCTGCCTGTCTCTGTCTGTCTCTGTCTGTTTCTGCCTGTCTCTGCCTGTCTCGGCATGTCTCGGCATGTCTCTGCCTGTCTCTGTCTGTCTCTGTCTGTCTCTGCTGCACCTGTCTAAAGCTGAGTCACTGCTGCCTTTTGCCTGTCTCAGCAGCACTGACCTCCTTGCCTGCTGCTGTAGCTTTTCTTGCCCTTTTTATAGCAGGGCTGGTCTACGGACCAGTATACACACACACACACACACACACACACACACACACACACACACACACACACACACACACACACACACACACACACACACACACACACACACACACACACACACACACACACACACACACTCACACACACACACACCCCTTCCCTCTGACAGTCCCCCTCATGCAACAGTCCGCTCCCTCGCTCCCAATTTAGTCCCCGCTGCTCTCAGGGACTGGAGCACAGTTGGATCATGCTCAGGAGGTGACACGAGCAGCCCAAGTAAAACCGTCTCTCTCTCAGCCTGCTCCGTCCACTCCTCTCCCTCTATCCAGCCCAGCCTCTCTTCAGCCTCAGAGCCATGGAGTCTTCCCATGAGGTAAGGCATTGAAGCAGAACATTCTCACCTGTCCTCCTGAAGCATGTTGTTGTGTTGTGTGAGTGTGTTAAACAGGTTTTACGACAGCTGCACGCCTACATGGATGGTTAGGAACTGAAGACTGCTTCACTGTGAGAATCTACAGTTGTAGATGACACCAGTACAGTAGACTGTTGTAAATAGATATACTTGTTGTTGTTGTTGTTGTTGTTGAACTGTTAGCACGTTGTGAAATCTTATCAGAGTTGATACCGTAGCCTACATCTTCTAACCTCAAGTGTAGAAGTGCCAAGCGTCACAATCCCGGTCTCCAGAGAATTGCAAGCTGCGAAGCCAAATACTTCCCTCATTTTTCTCTCACCCTTTTCATGGAGACATTGGCTTGCCTCAGAGCAGAAGAAGCCAAGGTTTATATGAAAACTAGTTTGATGAGGTTGAAACGAGAACAACATTCATTTTTGGGGGGGACATAGTTCAGAGAACTGGAACGGGCTCTAAACGTCTTAGCTGTTAGCTGTTGCTAAGACCCTGTGTCGTTCTACCCCAATACATTCCTTTTGTTTGTAGCTCTCAGTCCCTGCTTGATATGTGTCAAGGCATTCTGTTGACAGTGTTGACAAGCTCTTGTTTTGTATTTAGCTTCCTGGCCCTGTGTGGCTAACCCTCACACCTGACTGCTTTACGGTTAAACTAAGCACAATGTATGTCCTTACAACACACCATATGAGTTGACATACAGTACATACAGTACATACAGTACATACAGTACATACAGTACATACATACAGTACATACAGTACATACAGTACATACAGTACATACATACAGTACATACATACAGTACATACAGTACATACAGTACATACAGTACATACCATGCCACAGTATTGCACATCTATAGAAATAAGTCACTGTTATGTCAGCTACATACTTAAAACCCATGTATCTATGTTTTTAATGACTGGGTAATGTCTGTGAGATCTACTCAGTGAGTTCTACTCAGTGAGTTCTACTCTGTAGATACTCTGTGAGATACTCTGTGAGATCTACTCTGTGAGTTCTACATCTGTGAGATCTACCTGTGAGATACTCTTGAGATCTACTCTAGAAATGAGTTCTACTCTGTGAGTTATACTCAGTGAGTTCATACTCTTGAGATCCATGTACTCTGTGAGATTTTAGATCTACTCTGTGAGTTCTACTGTGAGTTATACTCTGTGAGATCTACTCTGTGAGTTATACTCTGTGAGATCTACTCTGTGAGTTAACTCTGTGAGATCTACTCTGTGAGATACTCTGAGATCTACTCTGTGAGTTCTACTCTGTGAGTTATACTCTGTGAGATCTACTCTGTGAGATACTCTGTGAGATCTACTCTGTGAGTTATACTCTGTGAGATCTACTCTGTGAGTTCTACTCTGTGAGTTATACTCTGTGAGATCTACTCTGTGAGATACTCTGTGAGATCTACTCTGTGAGTTATACTCTGTGAGATCTACTCTGTGAGTTATACTCTGTGAGTTATACTCTGAGATCTACTCTGTGAGTTATTCTCTGTGAGATCTACTCTGTGAGTTATACTCTGAGATCTACTCTGTGAGTTCTACTCTGTGAGTTCTACACTGTGAGATCTACTCTGTGAGATATTCTGTGAGATCTACTCTGAGTTCTACTCTGTGTTCTACTCTGTGAGTTCTACTCTTTGAGATATTATGTGAGATATTCTGTGTGTTCTACTCTGTGATATATTCTGTGAGCTCTACTGTGAGCTCTACTGTGAGATATTCTGTGAGCTCTACTGTGAGATATTCTGTGAGCTCTACTGTGAGATATTCTGTGAGCTCTACTGTGAGATATTCTTTGAGCTCTACTGTGAGATATTCTGTGAACTCTACTGTGAGATATTCTTTGAGCTCTACTGTGAGATATTCTGTGCCCATCAGATATGCAGATATGCATCTTCAACCCAGAAATGTAACTCAAATGACATGAAATTCACACAGACACGCATAGGGAGTTGAAGAACAAGTAATTATAGAATCTTCTGTCTTTGTGCAGGTCCCCTTCATGGATGGTCTCACTATGAAGGAGATAGGTAACTCTCATGTGTTTAGTGTGTGTGTGTTTAGTGTGTGTGTGTTTAGTGTGTGTGTGTGTGTGTGTGTGTGTGTGTGTGTGTGTGTGTGTGTGTGTGTGTGTGTGTGTGTGTGTGTGTGTGTGTGTGTGTGTGTGTGTGTGCGTGTGTGTGTGTGTGTTGTATCCATACTGTTGTATTGCTGCTATACCAGACAGACCTTTTCACACTACCGTGCTGACAGAACCAACACGTCCTGGTTCTACCGTGGAAACAAACCAACCTGTCCTGGCTCTACTGTGCCGACAGCACCAACCTGTCCTGGCTCTACCGTGCTGACAGAACCAACCCGTCCTGGCTCTACCGTGCCGACAGCACCAACCCGTCCTGGCTCTACCGTGCCGACATCCTATAATCCCCTGCCGACAGCACCAACCTGTCCTGGCTCTACCGTGCCGACAGAACCAACCTGTCCTGGCTCTACCGTGCCGACAGAACCAACCTATCCTGGCTCTACCGTGCCGACAGAACCAACCTGTCCTGGCTCTACCGTGCCGACAGCACCAACCTGTCCTGGCTCTACCGTGCCGACAGAACCAACCTGTCCTGGCTCCACTCAAATTTCACATTGTCCTTCTTCAGCACGGATCCAGCTGCTACGGTGGATGTGGAACCAACCAGGCCAGTTCAGTACACCTTGGTTTGGCTTGGCCTGGTTCGGTTTGGCTTGGCCAGGTTTGGTTTGACTCGGTAGTGTGAAAAAGCCTCTCTGAGAGTGTGTTAGGACAGTGGTTCTGAATCCTCTTCTCTGGGACCAACCAAGGTTGCACAGTTTTTTGTTCTAACCCTGAACTACCTGATTAACTTATAAAGGGCTGGGACCAACCAAGGTTGCACAGTTTTTTGTTCTAACCCTGAACTACCTGATTAACTTATAAAGGGCTTGACGATTTGTTGACATACTGGCTCTGGAATGGATCAAATCCATGGGGGGTGGGGGGGTTAAGGTTTTTCCTGGGTGAGGTTAGAGAAGCCCTGTGTCAGGACACTGACGGACCTGTGGCAGGGTGCTCCACCCCTGTTCCTCCCTGCAGCCCCAGCCTCGGCCCCAGATGCCAACGTCTACACCAAGTTCATGAGGGACCACTGCTGCTACGACGCCATTCCAACCAGCTCCAAACTCGTCGTCTTCGACACCACCTTGCAGGTACATTCAAGCTCCCCCAAAAGCTCTACTTCAACACTGCAATGTTTTTTCGTGGGTTTAATTCCCAGAGGCACCACCCCGTACGCACGTATGTCTGTGAGTTACATTGGATAGAATCGTCTGCTAAATGGCAGATATTTTTATAAATTGTTTATTTAATGGGTCATAAAACCTTTTTTTTTGTCTTAAATAGGAAGCGGTGAAATGTCTTTGAGCGACCAGACACACGACACGACGTATCAGAGTTTCTGTGTT
The DNA here is from genome assembly GCF_036934945.1 of Oncorhynchus masou masou. Classification (NCBI taxonomy): domain Eukaryota; kingdom Metazoa; phylum Chordata; class Actinopteri; order Salmoniformes; family Salmonidae; genus Oncorhynchus; species Oncorhynchus masou. Next base: position 51,415,437 of record NC_088221.1, on the reverse strand, counting down.
TTTTTTGTGTGTGTTTCAGGTAAAAAAAGCTTTCTTTGCTCTGGTGGCGAACGGTGTTCGGGCGGCGCCTCTGTGGGATAACAAGCTGCAGTGTTTTGTAGGTAAGGTAACCTGGAACCCGAGCATTTCCCAATCCGGCATCTAACCTTTAAAGTCCAATGGGTCAGCTATGAGTTTAGATTACAGACAGACACCCTGTAATATCAATGCAGCATTCCTCTCAAACCCCAACAACCCAACTCCGCTTCCCCTGCTTGGGGATCAGCTAGGCGACAGTCTGGGTTCAGAGGTTAGGGTCCCTGAAATTAGACCGTAGGTAGTTGAACCATAAAGTGAGTGCCGGATGGTTTGTGTACGTTACTGTATATGTGCGGTTTTGGTTTCTCTGTATATTCACGTCTAACTGTGTTTCCTGTGCATTAGTATCTTATAAATATATCTGCATCTCAAATGGCACCCTATTCCCTAAGTAGTGCAGTACTTTTTAAAAAGAAATAGTGCACTATATAGGGATTAGCAGTGGTGTAAAGTACTTAAGTAAAAATACTTTTAAAGTACTACTTAAGTCGTTTTTTAAAGGGTATCTGTACTTTACTATTAATATTTCAGACAACTTTTACTTTTAATTCACTACATTCCTAAAGAAAATAATGTACTTTTTACTACACCCGAAAGTACTCGTTACATATTTAATGCTTAGCAGGACTAGAAAATATAAATCCCTTATGAGGCTACTAAACAGCCTTGTCTCTGGGAGGGTAATAAACAGGGGTGTTGATATGATTACATGCAGATCATCAATTAGCTAGACCAATGCTGGCTCCATGCTGGGTCGCTGCTGAGTGGCCTTTCAAGAAACCTTTGAAAGGCAAGTGGGCCGGGTCCGTTCCACCCTTCCCACCCGGCTGGTCTGGTTTCTGGATTAGGTTACGTCCCAAAATGACACCGTGTTCCCTACATTAGTGCACTACTTTTGACCAGGGGCCCTGCACACTATATAGGGAATGGGATTCCATTTGGACCTTAGCCCTGGGCTGTTTTCTGGGTTAGAGCCAGATCCATCCCCTCTGCAGAATTTGGTGCCAGAGATCTAACTATAGCACAGCACCTGAGCTCCAGTGTCTAGTGGGACTTGTCCTCTAATCCGCATCCCAAAAGGCACCTTGTTCCCTCGTCAAAGAAGTGTACTATATAGGGAATAGGGTGTCATCTGGGACAGAATCCTATAATCCCCTGCACCCTTTCTGTGGTTATTTATACACAGCTACACCACTGAGAATGTCACCGGGCCCTCATACAGGAGCTCACCAGATGATTGAACCTGTCTGTCTGTCTGTCTCTGTCTGTCTGTCTGTCTGTCTGTCTGTCTGTCTGTCTGTCTGTCTGTCTGTCTGTCTGTCTGTCTGTCTGTCTGTCTGTCTGTTTGTCTGTCTGTCTGTCTGTCTGTCTGTCTGTCTGTCTGTCTGTCTGTCTGCCTGCCTGCCTGCTGCCTGCCTGTCTGTCTGTCTGTCTGTCTGTCTGTCTGTCTGTCTGTCTGTCTGTCTGTCTGTCTACCTACAACATAGTTTATTCCCATTTAAAGCTTCGTTCTTTCCTTGTATCCAGGTATGCTGACCATCACAGACTTTATCAACATTCTCCACCGGTATTGGCAGTCTCCTCTGGTGAGTGATCTGTTGTTGTTGGACCTGGCATCCAGATTACTGGAGCTGGAGTACAAAGCAGGAAGCTCATCGTAATGCAGGACCACAGAAGTAGAAGTTATATAGGACCCTGCTAATGTCTCACTAGACACTAGTCTCACACAGTATACCAGTGTGTTGTATGGTATATATATGTGTGTCTCACACCTGTATATACCAGGGCTCTCTAACCCTGTTCCTGGAGAGAGGTGACCCTCCTGTAGGTTTAAACTCCAACCCTGTTCCCTGTAGAGAGACCCTCCTGTAGGTTTAAACTCCAACCCTGTTCCTGGAGAGAGACCCTCCTGTAGGTTTAAACTCCAACCCTGTTCCTGGAGAGACCTGTAGACCCTCCTGTAGGTTTAAACTCCAACCCTGTTCCTGGACCTGAGAGGTAAACCTCCTGCTGACCTGTACACTTGTGTCTTCCAGGTAGAGATCTACTATAACTGTAGAGGTGCACAAGATAGAAGACCTGTAGAGGTGACTGTAAACCTGTAGAGGTGACTGTAGACCTGTAGAGGTGACTGTAGACCTGTAGAGACTGTGACTGTAGAGGTGACTGTAGACCTGACACCTGTAGAGGTGACTATAAACCTGACTAGACCTGTAGTGACTATACACCTGTAGAGGTGACTGTAAACCTGTAGAGGTGACTGTAGACCTGTAGAGGTGACTGTAGAGGTGACTGTAGACCTGTAGAGGTGACTGTACCTGTGAGAGGGTGACTGTAGACCTGTAGAGGTGACTGTAGACCTGTAGAGGTGACTGTAGACCTGTAGAGGTGACTGTAGACCTGTAGAGGTGACTGTAGACCTGTAGAGGTGACTGTAGACCTGTAGAGGTGACTGTAGACCTGTAGACTGTAGACCTGTGACTGTAGACCTGTAGAGGTGATGCTGCCACCTGGAGGTGACTGTAGACCTGTAGAGGTGACTGGAGACCTGTAGAGGTGACTGTAGACCTGTAGAGGTGACTAGAGACCTGTAGAGGTGACTGTAGACCTGTAGAGGTGACTGTAGACCTGTAGAGGTGACTAGAGACCTGTAGAGGTGACTGTTAACCTGTAGCTACCTAGAAATAGATGGCACCATGGAATCCCCTTGGGTTTTAGTCTAGGTATCCATCTAACCACTTTGAAACAATTTCTGTAATATAAAGAAGGCTTTATGAAATCCATTTGATTGATTAAAAGTCTTGTTTACAATCTCTCTCTCTGTGTGTTTCCTCCTGCTCCATGATCCAGAGGAATTGCTGAAGTACTCCAACCATACTCTGATCAGTATCACACCTGACTCCAGGTAACTAGCGGTGCCTCTGCAGCCTTACCTTCTCGGGCGCTTAGTCCCCACATTTCTTTGTGCCGTCTCGCGAACTCCTAAGCCGTTGTCAGGACAACCCGTCTCTTGTTCTCTACAGCCTTTTTGATGCCATCTATTCTCTGCTGAAGTATAAGATCCATCGGCTGCCTGTGATCGACCCAGAGTCTGGCAACGTCCTGCACATCCTCACCCACAAACGCATCCTCAAGTTCCTGCATATCTTTGTGAGAACCTCTTTCACATTAGCCTGATAAATCTGATAAACAACATGTAATGATTCTGGACACTTGATCGCCTGGTCCCAGATCTGTTTTTTGACATATCTTTCCAATTTCTATGGCCATTGTGACAAGGACCATATAGGAGTTGACAAGACATCTCAAACTGATCTGGGACCAGGCTAGAAACTTTTTCTGCCTCCATTCTTTCCTCCCAGGGCACCATGATCCCGAAGCCTCGGTACCTCCAGAAGAGGATTGAGGAGGTGGACATTGGAACATTTAAACAGATTGCTACTGTCCGGGAGACAGACACGGTGTACGACGCCCTGGCCATCTTCGTACAGCGGAGGGTTTCCGCTCTGCCAGTGGTCAATGAGGAGGGTATGTGTCTGGTTTCACCTCAGAGATGAAAACACCTTTAACATTTACTTCAACTAACATTTAGGAAAATTAGAGCTATTTTGTTTTACGATGCCAAATGCTAGGGTTAGCTCTTTAGCTTTAGTTTGAACGACAAATGCTAGGGTTAGCTCTTTAGCTTTAGTTTGAACGACAAATACTAGGGTTAGCTCTTTAGCTTTAGTTTGAACGACAAATGCTAGGGTTAGCTCTTTAGCTTTAGTTTGAATGACAAATGCTAGGGTTAGCTCTTTAGCTTTAGTTTTAATGACAAATGCTATGGTTAGCCCTTTAGCTTTAGTTTGAACACTTAATGCTAGGGTTAGCCCTTTAGCCCTAGTTTAAATGCCTTATGCTAGGGTTAGCCATTTAGCCCTAGTTTAAATGCCTTATGCTAGTGTTAGCCCTTTAGCCCTAGTTTGAATGCCTAATGCTAGGGTTAGCCAATTAGCACTAGTTTAAATGCCTAATGCTAGCGTTAGCCATTTAGCCCTAGTTTAAATGCCTAATGCTAGGGTTAGCCCTTTAGCCCTAGTTTAAATGCCTAATGCTAGGGTTAGCCCTTTAGTCCTAGTTTAAATGCCTAATGCTAGGGTTCGCCCTTTAGCCCTAGTTTAAATGCCTAATGCTAGCGTTAGCCCTTTAGCCCTAGTTTAAATGCCTAATGCTAGGGTTAGCCCTTTAGCCCTCGTTTAAATGCTTAATGCTAGGGTTAGCCCTTTAGCCCTAGTTTAAATGCCTAATGCTAGGGTTAGCCCTTTAGCCCTAGTTTAAATGCCTAATGCTAGCGTTAGCCCTTTAGCCCTAGTTTGAACGCCAGCCTTATCTGTATGTCTTCTGTTTTCAGGGAAAATCAAGGCCCTGTACTCCAGGTTTGATGTGATTGTAAGTGGCACCATGTCAATAACTCTGCATTGAGAAGGAAAACAGCATGCAAATGATTCACATGGGAAATGTTCCTTTGATTTGCCCCGCCCCTCCCCCCCCCACCTCCCTGTGTTGCTGTAGAATCTGGCCGCTCAGAAGAACTACAATAACCTGAACATGACCATGCAGGAGGCGATCAGTAGCAGGGCCTGCTGTGTGGACGGGGTGCTGAAGTGTTACCCTCACGAGACTCTGGAGACGATCATCGATCGTATTGCTAAGGCAGAGGTAAAGACTGCTTTTTTTATAGTTAGTGTGGTACTTTACTGAAGTTGTTTCCCTGCTGGTCGTGGTGTACTGTCCCCGCTGTGTCCCTCCTGTCACCGTCCTGTATATAGTAGTATAGTACAGTAGTATAGTATAGTAGTACAGTATAGTACAGTAGTATAGTAGAGTACAGTAGTATAGTATAGTAGTATAGTAGAGTACAGTAGTATAATATAGTATAGTAGTATATTATAGTACAGCAGTACAGTATAGTAGTATAGTACAGCAGTATAGCATAGTATAGTACAGCAGTATAGTATAGTACAGCAGTATAGTACAGTAGTATATTATAGTATAGTAGTATAGTATAGTACAGTAGTGTCGCATAGTACAGTAGTATAGCATAGTACAGTAGTATATTATAGTACAGTAGTATAGTATAGTAGTATAGTACAGTAGTATAACATAGGATAGTACAGCAGTATAGTATAGTACAGCAGTATAGTACAGTAGTATAGTAGAGTACAGTGGTATAGTATTGGAGTACAGTATAGTACAGTAGTATAGCAGAGTACGGCCGTATATTATAGTACAGTAGTATAGTATATTACAGTAGTATATCATAGTACAGTAGTATAGTATAGTAAAGTAGTATATGATAGTACAGTAGTATAGTATAGTACAGTAGTATATTATAGTAGTATAGTACAGTAGTATAGCATAGTATAGTACAACAGTATAGTATAGCACAGCAGTATAGTACAGTAGTATATTATAGTACAGCAGTATAGTACAGTAGTATATTATAGCACAGTAGTATAGTATAGTACAGTAGTATATTATAGTACAGTAGTATAGAATAGTATAGTAGTATAGAATAGTACAGTAGTATATTATAGCACAGTAGTATAATATAGTACAGTAGTATGATATAGTACAGTAGTATAGTATAGTACAGTAGTATATTATAGCACAGTAGTATAATATAGTACAGTAGTATGATATAGTACAGTAGTATACTGTAGTACAGTAGTATAGTGTAGTACAGTAGTATAGTGTAGTACAGTAGTATAGAATAGTACAGTAGTATAATATAGTACAGTAGTATGATATAGTACAGTAGTATAGTATAGTACAGTAGTATAGAATAGTACAGTAGTATATTATAGTACAGCAGTATAGTATAGTACATTAGTATAATATAGTACAGTAGTATAGTGTAGTACAGTAGTATATTATAGTACAGCAGTATAGTGTAGTACAGTAGTATAGTGTAGTACAGTAGTATAGTGTAGTACAGTAGTATAATATAGTACAGTAGTATAGTATAGTACAGTAGTATGATATAGTACAGTAGTACAGTGTAGTACAGTAGTATAGTGTAGTACAGTAGTATAGTACAGTACAGTAGTATGATATAGTACAGTAGTATAGTGTAGTACAGTAGTATAGTATAGTACAGTAGTATAATATAGTACAGTAGTATAGTGTAGTACAGTAGTATAGTATAGTACAGTAGTATAGCGTAGTGCAGTAGTATAGAATAGTACAGTAGTATAATATAGTACAGTAGTATAGTGTAGTACAGTAGTATAGTGTAGTATTGCAGTATAGTGTAGTACAGTAGTATATTATAGTACAGTAGTATAGTGTAGTACAGTAGTATGATATAGTACAGTAGTATAGTACAGTACAGTAGTATAGAATAGTACAGTAGTATATTATAGTACAGCAGTATAGTATAGTACATTAGCATAATATAGTACAGTAGTATAGTGTAGTACAGTAGTATATTATAGTACAGCAGTATAGTGTAGTACAGTAGTATAGTGTAGTACAGTAGTATAGAATAGTACAGTAGTATAATATAGTACAGTAGTATGATATAGTACAGTAGTATAGTATAGTACAGTTGTATAGAATAGTACAGTAGTATATTATAGTACAGCAGTATAGTGTAGTACAGTAGTATAGTGTAGTACAGTAGTATAGTGTAGTACAGTAGTATAATATAGTACAGTAGTATAGTATAGTACAGTAGTATGATATAGTACAGTAGTACAGTGTAGTACAGTAGTATAGTGTAGTACAGTAGTATAGTACAGTACAGTAGTATGATATAGTACAGTAGTATAGTATAGTACAGTAGTATAATATAGTACATTAGTATAGTGTAGTACAGTAGTATAGTATAGTACAGTAGTATAGTGTAGTGCAGTAGTATAGAATAGTACAGTAGTATAATATAGTACAGTAGTATAGTGTAGTACAATAGTATAGTGTAGTACAGTAGTATAGTGTAGTACTGTAGTATAGTGTAGTACAGTAGTATATTATAGTACAGTAGTATAGTGTAGTACAGTAGTATAGTGTAGTACAGTAGTATATTATAGTACAGTAGTATGATATAGTACAGTAGTATGATATAGCACAGTAGTATAGTGTAGTACAGTAGTATAGTGTAGTACAGTAGTATAGTATGGTACAGTAGTATAATATAGTACTGTAGTATAGTGTAGTACAGTAGTATATTATAGTACAGTAGTATCTTGTAGTACAGTAGTATATTATAGTACTGTAGTATAGTGGAGTACAGTAGTATATTATAGTACTGTAGTATAGTGTAGTACAGTAGTATATTATAGTACTGTAGTATATTGTAGTACAGTAGTATATTATAGTACTGTAGTATAGTGTGGTACAGTAGTATATTATAGTACTGTAGTATATTGTAGTACAGTAGTATATTATAGTACAGTAGTATATTGTAGTACAGTAGTATATTATAGTACTGTAGTATAGTGGAGTACAGTAGTATATTATAGTACTGTAGTATAGTGTAGTACAGTAGTATATTATAGTACGGCAGTATATTATAGTACTGTAGTATAGTGTAGTACAGTAGTATATTATAGTACAGTAGTATATTGTAGTACAGTAGTATATTATAGTACTGTAGTATAGTGTAGTACAGTAGTATAGTGTAGCACAGTAGTATAATATAGTACAGTAGTATAATATAGTACTGTAGTATAGTGTAGTACAGTAGTATATTATAGTACAGTAGTATATTATAGTACTGTAGTATAGTGTAGTACAGTAGTATATTATAGTACAGTAGTATAGTGTAGTACAGTAGTATATTATAGTACTGTAGTATAGTGTAGTACAGTAGTATATTATAGTACTGTAGTATAGTGTAGTACAGTAGTATATTATAGTACAGTAGTATACCTATTGACTCTGACCCAAAGTAATAAACTACATAGGGTGCAATTTCGTCGTGTCTCTTCCCTTCCTCCTCTTCTTCCACCCTCTCTCCTCTTCTTCCACCCTAGCTCCTCTTCTTCCACCCTCTCTCCTCTTCTTCCACCCTTGCTCCTCTTCTCTCACCCTCTCTCCTCTTCTTCCACCCTCGCTCCTCTTCTTCCACCCTCGCTCCTCTTCTTCCACCCTCTCTCCTCTTCTTCCACCCGCTCTCCTCTTCTTCCACCCTCTCTCCTCTTCTTCCACCCTCGCTCCTCTTCTTCCACCCACTCTCCTCTTCTTCCACCCTCTCTCCTCTTCCTCCCAGGTTCACCCTCTCTCCTCTTCCTCCCAGGTTCACCCTCTCTCCTCTTCCTCCACCCTCTCTCCTCTTCTTCCACCCGCTCTCCTCTTCTTCCACCCTCTCTCCTCTTCTTCCACCCGCTCTCCTCTTCTTCCACCCTCTCTCCTCTTCCTCCCAGGTTCACCCTCTCTCCTCTTCCTCCCAGGTCCACCGTCTTGTGCTGGTAGATAAAGATGACGTGGTGGGGGGAATCGTCTCGCTCTCTGACCTCCTCCAGGCCCTGGTCTTGACCCCGGCAGGTATTGATGCCCTTTTCTCTTAGCACCTGACTGTGGGTTGGGGGGTCCATCTATCACTACCCACCACCTCCCAGCCCCTCCCCAGCCCCAACCCCAGGTAAGCCCACTGGCTGTCGGTCGCCCTCTAATCCTGTCCTGCCTTGTCCTGTACTGCCTTGCCCTGTCCTGTCCTGCCCTGTCCTGTACTGCCTTGCCATGTCCTTTCCTGCCTTGCCCTGTCTTGTCTCGCTTCCCCCTCTCCTCTACTCTCCCCTCGCTTCCCCCTCTCCTCTACTCTCCCCTCTCCTCCTTTCCCCTTTCCCCTCCCCTCCTTTCCCCTCTCCCCTTCCCTCTCCCCTCCTCCCCTTTCCTCTCGCCTCCCTCTCGCTTCCTCCCCTCCTTACCTTCCCCCCCTCGCTTCCTCCCCTCCTCTCCCTTCCTCCTCTCTACATTCCCCTCTTCACCCCTCCCCACAGCCCCTTCTCCCCTCTCCCCTCTCCCTCTTCCTCCTCTCCCCTCCATCCTTTCCCCATCTCCCCTCTTCCTCCTCTCCCCTCCCTCCTTTCCCCTTCGCCCCTCTCCTCTTCCCTCTCCACTCTCATCTCGCCTCCTCCCCTTCTCTCCTCTCTTCTGCTCTCGCCCTCTCCTTACATCCCTCCTCCCCTTTCCCCCACTCTCCATAACTCTCCTCTTCCCTTCCCTCCTCTCTGCCTTCTCTTCTCCTCCCCTCCTCTCCCCTCCTTTCCACTCCCCTCTTCCCTCCTTTTCCCTTCTCCTCTCACCTCATCCCCTCTTCTCCCCTCCACTCCTCCCTGCCACCTCCTCTCCTCTCCACTCCTTTCCACTCACCTCCTCCCTTCTTTCTTCCCTGCTTGCCTGCTTGGCTTGTTGTCCTGTTGTCCGCCTGCTGCCCTGTCCACCTGCTGCCCTGTCCACCTGCTGCCCTGTCCACCTGCTGCCCTGTCCACCTGCTGCCCTGTCCACCTGCTGCCCTGTTGGCCTGTGGGACAATTCTTTCAACCCCAAGAATCTACAGAACTTGATGATTCTTGGTCAATCATTTTTCCAGCATCTGTCATCGACTCAATCTGCCTTGGCTCATCATGCTCCTCACTGTGGCCTGACCAGAGTAGAGTAGCGGCAGTGGTCTCTGACCAGAGTAGAGTAGCGGCAGTGGTCTCTGACCAGAGTAGAGTAGTGGCAGTGGTCTCTGACCAGAGTAGAGTAGCGGCAGTGGTCTCTGACCAGAGTAGAGTAGCGGCAGTGGTCTCTGACCAGAGTAGAGTAGCGGCAGTGGTCTCTGACCAGAGTAGAGTAGTGGCAGTGGTCTCTGACCAGAGTAGAGTAGCGGCAGTGGTCTCTGACCAGAGTAGAGTAGCGGCAGTGGTCTCTGACCAGAGTAGAGTAGTGGCAATGGTCTCTGACCAGAGTAGAGGTCGATCGATTCTGATTTTTCACCGATACCGATTTATTGGAGGACCAAAAAATGCTGATGAATCTGCCGATTTGTATATATGTATATTTTATTTGTATTTTATATATATTTTATATATATATATATTTTATTTGTATTTGATATATATATATATATATAAATACATATACAAATACATATATATACATATATATATATATATATATATATATGTATTTATATATCATACTGCTGTTTACCTCAGCTCATTGGCTATCTCAGCTCATTGGTTATCTACCAAGGTAGATTTCAAGAAGATCAGTGGTCAATGGGCAGAAATACAGTCAATCAACGAAACTTCGCTAATATTATTGGTGCGCAATGAGGTCATTGCTCGTTGTCTTCAAAGCAGTTCACTTCGCTCAATACACCCCGCAAAAAAAACAATCAAGTTTGGCTGTGTTTTTTGTAAAAATGACAATTACAACATTACTGAATGAACAATGAACACTTTTATTATAACTTGATATAATACATAAAATCTATTTAGTCTCAAATAAATAATGAAACATGTTAAATTTGGTTTAAATAATGCCATAACAAAGTGTTGGAGAAGAAAGTAAAAGTGTAATATGTGCCATGTAAGAAAGCTAACGTTTCAGTTCCTTGCTCAGAACATGAGAACATATGAAAGCTGGTTCAATATTCCCAGTTAAGAAGTTTTAGGTTGTAGTTATTGTAGGAATTATGACGTGTTGACTATTTCTCTCTATACCATTTGTATTTAATACACCCTTGACTATTGGATGTTCTAATAGGCACCTTAGTTTTGCCTCAGGAGTTGATAGGCTTGAAGTCATAAACAGCGCAGTGGTTTAAGCACAGCGAAGAGCTGCTGGCAAACACAGGAAAGTTTAAATGAATGCTTACGAGCCTATCAAATATCAAATCAAAGACTTAATTATAGTATAATAAACACAGAAATTCGAGCCTTAGGTCATTAATATGGTCAAATCTGGAAACTATCATCTCGAAAACAAAACGCTTAGTCTTTCAGTGAAATACGGAACCGTTCTGTATTTTATCTAACGGGTGGCATCCATAAGTCTAAATATTCCTGTTACATTGCACAACCTTCAATGCTGTGTCATAATTACGTAAAATTCTGGCAAAGTAGTTCACAATGAGCTAGGCGGCCCAAACTGTTGCATATAGCCTGACTCTGCGTGCAATGAACGCAAGAGAAGTGACACAATTTCCCTAGTTTAATATTGCCTGCTAACCTGGATTTCTTTTAAATCTTCTTGTGACTCCCAAACCAGCATGCGGGAGCGTAATCATCGCCTGAAACTAATTAGCATAACGCAATGGACATAAATATCCCTAGAAAATATTCCTATTCATGAAAATCACAAATTAAATATATTGAGACACAGCTTAGCCTTTTGTTAATCACCCTGTCATCTCAGATTTTCAAAATATGCTTTACATTTTGTCCAGCTAGCAGCAGGTAACTTGGTCACAGAAATCAGAAAAGCAATCAAATTAAATCGTTTACCTTTGATGAGCTTCGGATGTTTTCACTCACAAGACTCCCAGGTAGATAGCCAAAGTTCATTTTTTCCCAAAATATTATTTTTGTAGGCGAAATAGCTCCGTTTGTTCTTCACGTTTGGCTGAGAAATCGCCCGGAAATTGCAGTCACGAAAGGTATTCCAAATTAGTTTCATAATATCGACAGAAACACGGCAAACGTTGTTTATAATCAATCCTCAAGGTGTTTTTCTAATATCTATTCGATAATATATCCGTCGGGACAATTCGTTTTTCAGTAGGACCGATTGGAGTAATGGCTCCCTCTGTATTTTACCCGAGAGTCACCCTGGGAGCCATCAGGTGACCACTTACGCAATGTAGCCGCCTACGGCTATTCCTCAACATAAATGCGTAAAACTACGTCACAATGCTGTAGACACCTTGGGGAATACGGAGAAAGTGTAAGGGACTCATTGGAGCAGCGCTTTCAAAATATGGAGCACTTCCGGATTGGATTTTTCTCAGGCTTTCGCATGCAACATTAGTTATGTTATACTCAGAGACAATATCTTTACAGTTTTGGAAACGTTAGAGTGTTTTCTATTCAAAGCTGTCAATTATATGCATATTCTAGCATCTTATCCTGACAAAATATCCCATTTAAAACGGGAACGTTTTTTTCTCCAAAAATGAAAATACGGCCCCTAGAGTCGCAACAGGATAACTAAATATGCAGGTTTAAAAATACATACTTCTGTGTATTGATTTTAAAGAAAGCCATTGATGTTTATAGTTCGGTACAGTCGTGCAACGATTGTGCTTTTTCCGCGAATGCGTTTTTGTTAAATTATCCCCCGTTTGGCGTAGTATTCGATGATAAATTAACAGGCATCGCATTGATTATATGCAACGCAGCACACGCTAGATAAACTAGTAATATCATCAACCATGTGTAGTTAACTAGTGATAATGTGAAGATTGATTGTTTTTTATAAGATACGTTTAATGCTAGCTAGCACCTTACCTTGGCTCCTTGCTGGACTCACATAACAGGTGGTCAGCCTGCCACGCAGTCTCCTTGTGGAGCGCAATGTAATCGGCCATCATACCAATTGTTATGAAAACTTCAAATCTGCCCTAATTAATCGGCCATGCCGATTTAATCGGTTGACCTCGAGACCAGAGCCCAGAATATCTGTCTCCGTGTCTGTGAATAACCTCTGTAGAGTCAACATGGTATTTTATCTCTGAACGGCTACATCCCAAATGGCACCCTATTCCCTATGTAGTGCACTACATTGGACCATATTCCCTATATATTTCACTACTTTTGACCAAATATGGGCCCTGGTCAAAAGTAGTGCACTATGTATGGAGGGAGGCTGTTGTCAGTCAGCTCTGTGTGAGAGGGAGGCTGTAGTCAGTCAGCTCTGTGTGAGAGGGAGGCTGTAGTCAGTCAGCTCTGTGTGAGAGGGAGGCTGTAGTCAGTCAGCTCTGTGTGAGAGGGAGGCTGTAGTCAGTCAGCTCTGTGTGAGAGGGAGGCTGTAGTCAGTCAGCTCTGTGTGAGAGGGAGGCTGTAGTCAGTCAGCTCTGTGTGAGAGGGAGGCTGTAGTCAGTCAGCTCTGTGTGAGAGGGAGGCTGTAAAGGCTGTAAGGGAGGCAGTAAACCAATCTGCTTGACCACTTTCTTCTTGTTTGCACAGCGTTTGTTTTGATCATGAAAAAATGATCTTTGCTGAGCTGCCGAACTGCATGAAATGAAACGAGGATAAAAATGAAACCATTTATTACAGCACATCTTCATATTGGAGGTGAAAACAGACATGCTTGATTTTTGTAAAGTCTCTGTCAAAAATAATGATTTGTTGATCTGCTTCTTTTTTTACAGAGATTTCACGAAGAGCTCAAACTCTGACCACTGAAGACAAATTGGGACACTAATAATGAATGAAGACAGAAACTCTGTAAATATTTTTTTGATTGTGCTCGATAACTTTAAAATGCTTTTTAAAATGTTTATTATTTTCTGCAGGATAACACCAATACATTCATATTTTTATATTCATACTTGTGTTTGTTTAGTACTTGTTTGTATACATTTTTTTTTAAAATAATGTACATTTTTATAAAATCTCTCCTATGCCGTTCAAAACTATATAAAACTATTATATATATATATATATATATATATATATATATATATATATATATATATATATATATATATATATATATACAGTACCAGTCAATAGTTTGGACACACATACTCATTCAAGGTTTTTCTTTATTTTGTACTATTTGCTACATTGTAGAATAACAGTGAAGACATCAAAAACTATTAAATAACAACATGGAATCATGTAGTAACCAAAAAAAAGTGTTAAACAAATCAAAATATATTTTATATTTTGAGATTCTTCAAAGTAGCCACCGTTTGCCTTGATGACAGCTTTGCACACTCTTGGCATTCTCTTAACCAGTTTCACCTGGAATGCTTTTTCAACAGTCTTGAAGGAGTTCCCACTTATGTTGAGCGCTTGTTGGCTGCTTTTCCTTCACTCTGCGGTCCAACTCATCCCAAACTATCTCAATTGGGTTGAGGTCAGGTGATTGTGGAGGCCAGGTCATCTGATGCAGCACTTCATCACTCTCCTTTTTGGTCAAATAGCCCTTACACAGCCTCGAGGTGTGTTTTGGGTCATTGTCCTGTTGAAAAACCAATGATAATCCCACTAAGCACAAACCAGATGGGATGACATATCAATACAGAATGCTGTGGTAGCCATGCTGGATAAGTGTGCCTTGAATTCTAAATAAATCACTGACAGCGTCACCAGCAAAGTACCATCACACCTCCTCCTCCATGCTTCACGGTGGGAACTACACATGCGGAGATCATCCGTTCACCTACTCTGTCTCACAAAGACATGGCGGTGGGAACCAAAAATCTCAAATTTGAACCCATCAGATCAAAGGACAAATTTCCACCCTTCCAATGTCCATTCCTTGTGTTTCTTGGCCCAAATAAGTATATTTTTCTTATTCGTGTCCTTTAGTAGTGGTTTCTTTGCAGCAATTTGACCATGAAGGCCTCGGTCATGCAGTCTCCTCTGAACAGTTGATGTTGAGATGTGTCTGTTACTTGAACTCTGTGAAGCATTTATTTGGGCTGCAATCTGATGCTGGTAACTCTAATGAACGTATCCTCTGCAGCAGAGGTAACTCTGGGTCTTCCATCCCTGAGGCTGGGTCCTCATGAGAGACAGGTAACTCTACCGAACTTATCCTCTGCAGCAGAGGTAACTCTGGGTCTTCCTTTCCTGTGGTGGTCCTCATGAGAGCCAGTTTCATCATAGCGCTGGATGGTTTTTGCAACTGTACCTGAAGAATCTTTCAAAGTTCTTAAAATGTTCTGTATTGACTGACCATGTCTTAAAGTAATGATGGACTGTCATTTCTCTTCGCTTATTTGAGCAGTTCTTACCATAATATGGACTTGGTCTTTTACCAAATAGGGCTATCTTCTGTATACCATAACTTGAATGAGTAGGTGTGTCCAAACATTTGACCACTACTGTAAATATTATGTATCTTTAAATAATGTTCTTCTTGTCCATAAATATTATGTCATCTTTAATTAATAGGCCCAGTACCATATTAACAATGTACAGGGATACTGGAGTGATGGAGGTAGATATGTATAGGGGGAAGGTCACTATATACAGGGTCAGTACCATATTAACAATGTACAGGGATACTGGAGTGTTGGGGGTAGATATGTATAGGGGGAAGGAGACAGGGATACTGGAGTGATGGAGGTAGATATGTATAGGGGGAAGGAGACAGGGATACTGGAGTGATGGAGGTAGATATGTATAGGGGGAAGGGGACAGGGATACTGGAGTGATGGAGGTAGATATGTATAGGGGGAAGGAGACAGGGACATTTGAGTGATGGAGGTAGATATGTATAGGGGGAAGGAGACAGGGATACTGGAGTGATGGAGGTAGATATGTATAGGGGGAAGGAGACAGGGATACTGGAGTGATGGAGGTAGATATGTATAGGGGCAAGGAGGCAGGGATACTGGAGTGATGGAGGTAGATATGTATAGGGGCAAGGAGACAGGGATACTGGAGTGATGGAGGTAGATATGTATAGGGGGAAGGAGACAGGGATACTGGAGTGATGGAGGTAGATATGTATAGGGGGGAAGGAGACAGGGATACTGGAGTGATGGAGGTAGATATGTATAGGGGGAAGGAGACAGGGATACTGTAGTGATGGAGGCAGATATGTATAAGGGGAAGGAGACAGGGATACTGGAGTGATGGAGGTAGATATGTATAGGGGCAAGGAGGCAGGGATACTGGAGTGATGGAGGTAGATATGTATAGGGGGAAGGAGACAGGGATACTGGAGTGATGGAGGTAGATATGTATAGGGGGAAGGAGACAGGGATACTGGAGTGATGGAGGTAGATATGTATATGGGGAAGGGGACAGGGATACTGGAGTGATGGAGGTAGATATGTATAGGGGGAAGGAGACAGGGATACTGGAGTGATGGAGGTAGATATGTATAAGGGGAAGGGGACAGGGATACTGGAGTGATGGAGGTAGATATGTATAGGGGGAAGGAGACAGGGATACTGGAGTGATGGAGGTAGATATGTATAGAGGGGAAGGAGACAGGGATACTGGAGTGATGGCGGTAGATATGTATAGGGGGAAGGGGACAGGGATACTGTAGTGATGGAGGTAGATATGTATAGGGGGAAGGGGACAGAGTAGCAACAGCGTATATGATGATTCTATGGGAGTGTGTATGCCTGCATATGTGTAGAGTCAGTATGAATGTGTTTGTGAGCAAATGTGTGTTGGAGTCTCAGTGTGAGTGTGTAGAGTCCTTTTGAGTCACTGCAAAAAAAATAATAAAAGGGTCAATACATATAGTCCGTGTAGGCAGTTTTTCTTAGATGTTCAGCAGTCTGATGGCTTGGGGGTAGAAGCTGTTCAGCAGTCTGATGGCTTGGGGTTAGAAGCTGTTCAGCAGTCTGATGGCTTGGGGGTAGAAGCTGTTCAGCAGTCTGATGGCTTGGGGGTAGAAGCTGTTCAGCAGTCTGATGGCTTGGGGGTAGAAGCTGTTCAGCAGTCTGATGGCTTGGGGATAGAAGCTGTTCAGCAGTCTGATGGCTTGGGGATAGAAGCTGTTCACCAGTATGATGGCTTGGGGTTAGAAGCTGTTCAGCAGTCTGATGGCTTGGGGGTAGAAGCTGTTCAGCAGTCTGATGGCTTGGGGGTAGAAGCTGTTCAGCAGTCTGATGGCTTGGGGATAGAAGCTGTTCACCAGTATGATGGCTTGGGGTTAGAAGCTGTTCAGCAGTCTGATGGCTTGGGGGTAGAAGCTGTTCAGCAGTCTGATGGCTTGGGGGTAGAAGCTGTTCAGCAGTCTGATGGCTTGGGGATAGAAGCTGTTCACCAGTATGATGGCTTGGGGTTAGAAGCTGTTCAGCAGTCTGATGGCTTGGGGGTAGAAGCTGTTCAGCAGTCTGGTGGCTTGGGGATAGAAGCTGTTCACCAGTATGATGGCTTGGGGTTAGAAGCTGTTCAGCAGTCTGATGGCTTGGAGGTAGAAGCTGTTCAGCAGTCTAATGGCTTGGGGGTAGAAGCTGTTCAGCAGTCTGATGGCTTGGGGATAGAAGCTGTTCACCAGTATGATGGCTTGGGGTAGAAGCTGTTCAGCAGTCTGATGGCTTGGGGGTAGAAGCTGTTCAGCAGTCTGATGGCTTGGGGGTAATAGCTGTTCAGCAGTCTGATGGCTTGGGGATAGAAGCTGTTCAGCAGTCTGATGGCTTGGGGGTAGAAGCTGTTCAGCAGTCTGATGGCTTGGGGATAGAAGCTGTTCAGCAGTCTGGTGTCTTGGGGATAGAAGCTGTTCAGCAGTCTCATGGCTTGGGGGTAGAAGCTGTTCAGCAGTCTGATGGCTTGGGGATAGAAGCTGTTCAGCAGTCTAATGGCTTGGGGGTAGAAGCTGTTCATCAGTCTGGTGGCTTGGGGGTAGAAGCTGTTCAGCAGTCTGGTGGCTTGGGGGTAGAAGCTGTTCAGCAGTCTGGTGGCTTCGGGGTAGAAGCTGGTCAGCAGTCTGATGGCTTGGGGATAGAAGCTGTTCTACAGTCTGATGGCTTGGGGATAGAAGCTGTTCAGCAGTCTGATGGCTTGGGGATAGAAGCTGTTCAGCAGTCTGATGGCTTGGGTATAGAAGCTGTTCAGCAGTCTCATGGCTTGGGGGTAGAAGCTGTTCAGCGGTCTGGTGTCTTGGGGGTAGAAGCTGTTCAGCAGTCTGATGGCTTGGGGGTAGAAGCTGTTCAGCAGTCTGATGGCTTGGGGGTAGAAACTGTTCAGCAGTCTGATGATTTTGGGGTAGAAGCTGTTCAGCAGTCTGGTGGCTTCGGGGTAGAAGCTGTTCAGCAGTCTGGTGGCTTCGGGGTAGAAGCTGTTCAGCAGTCTGATGGCTTGGGGATAGAAGCTGTTCAGCAGTCTGATGGCTTGGGGATAGAAGCTGTTCAGCAGTCTGGTGGCTTCGGGGTAGAAGCTGTTCAGCAGTCTGATGGCTTGGGGATAGAAGCTGTTCAGCAGTCTGATGGCTTGGGGATAGAAGCTGTTCAGCAGTCTGTTGGTATCAGACTTGGCACTCCGGTCCCTCTTGCCATTCGGTAGCAGAGAGAACAGTTGCTTAAGTCCAGGTCTTCCTTTCCCACCGTTTTGATATGGAGGTACTGAATGGAAAGGAACTCGACCCCAGGGCTGTACTGGGCTGTCCGCACCACCATCTGTAGCGCCATGCGGATGACGGTGATGCACTTACCGTACCAAGCAGTGATGCAGTCAGTCAAGATGCTCTCAATGATGCAGCTGGATACATTTTTTTGAGGATCTGATACCAAATATTTTCAACCTGAGAAGATTTTCTTTGGTAACAGTAGAAACAGAAAGGTGTTAGGGGGATGAGTGGGAGGGAGTCTGCCAGGAAGGACATGAGACTGTCAGGAAGGACAGCAGTCTGCCAGGAAGGACAGCAGTCTGCCAGGAAGGACAGCAGTCTGCCAGGAAGGACAGCAGTCTGTCAGGACTTGAGGCTGCCAGGACAGGAGTCTCTTGATGAAGAAGGAGCCTCACCTATGACCTTACCTACACCCTGACCCTGGCCTCGCCTGCTACACAGATATATATACCCCTCTTTATCCTTTCTACCCCCTGACCCTGCCTAACCCCTGACCCTGCCTACCCCCTGAGCCTACCTACCCCCTGACCCTCCTACCCCCTGACCCTGCCTACCCCCTGAGCCTACCTACCCCCTGACCATGCCTAACCCCTTACCCTGCCTACCCCCTGACCCTACATACCCCCTGACCCTACCTACCCCCTGACCCTGCCTACCCCCTGACCCTGCCTACCCCCTGACACTGCCTACCCCCTGACTCTACCTAACCCCTGACCCTACCTAACCCCTGACCCTGCCTACCCCCTGACACTGCTTAACCCCTGACCCTGCCTACCCCCTGACCCTGCCTACCCCCTGACCCTACCTACCCCCTGACCCTACCTACCCCTGACCCTGCCTACCTTCTGACCCTGCCTACCCCCTGACCCTGCCTACCCTCTTACCCTGCCTACCCCCTGACTCTACCTACCCACCTGACCCTACCTACCCCTTGACCTTGCCTACCCCCTGACCCTGCCTACCCCCTGACTCTACCTAACCCCTGACCCTACCTAACCCCTGACCCTGCCTACCCCCTGACACAGCCTAACCCCTGACCCTGCCTACCCTGTGACCCTGCCTACCCCCTGACCCTCCTACCCCCTGACCCTACCTAACCCCTGACCCTACCTATCCCTGACCCTGCCTACCTCCTGACCCTAACTACCCCCTGACCCTGCTTACCCCCTGACCCTGCCTACCCTCTGACCCTGCCTACCCCCTGACCCTGCCTACCCCTGACCCTGCCTAACCCCTGACCCTGCCTACCCCCTGACCCTGCCTACCCCCTGACCCTGCCTACCGCCTGACCCTGCCTACCCCCTGACCCTACCTACCCCCTGACCCTGCCTACCCCCTGACCCTGCCTACCCCTGACCCTGCCTACCCCTGACCCTGCCTACCCCTGACCCTGCCTACCCCATGACCCTACCTACCCCCTGACCCTACCTACCCCTGACACTGCCTAACCCCTGACCCTGCCTACCCCCTGACCCTGCCTACCCCCTGACCCTACCTACCCCCTGACCCTACCTACACCCTGACCCTGCCTACCCCTGACCCCGCCTACCCCCTGACCCCGCCTACCCCCTGACCCTCCCTACCCCCTGACCCTCCCTACCCCCTGACCCTACCTACCCCCTGACCCTACCTACCCCTGACCCTGTCTAACCCCTGACCCTGCCTACCCCCTGACCCTGCCTACCCTGCCTACCCCCTGACCCTACCTACCCCCTGACCCTACCTACCCCCTGACCCTGCCTACCCCCTGACCCTACCTACCCCCTGACCCTGCCTACCCCCTGACCCTACCTACCCCCTGACCTGGATGCTACTGTCCGTGCCTCATAACTGTCTTGAAATGTAAACTTTTTAAAAGGTGTAATACATGGATCAATGTAAAGTCTTTTCAGACAAACATTAAACATGTAACTAAACTGAAATTAAAATTGCCTTATTGGATTGTTGGATTGTCATAGCAATATTCATAACAATTGAACCGTTTAAGTTTGTAGTGGTGTTGAGTCTCTCTCTCCCTCAGGAACGTAAAGCGTACAAATCGATTGCAGTAGTCATTAGTATTAGGTGATATTTGTTTCTGCTTTACATCTTATTTGTTCTTCATGCAATATTCAATTACACAGTTGCAGTCATCCATTGTAAACCAGTCAGCCGAAAACGTATGTAAAACATACAACTGAGAATTAATTCTAGGTTTTACGGACTTTACGGAAACCTGTGCAAAATTAGCTTGATGTGGTAAATACTGATTTCACATTCTACTGAATTAAATGTAATAAATTATTACCTCTGAATATCTAGTGTTTATTACAAGCATTAGGCTGAGACCGTGTGTTTTGGTAAACACACCAAGCATTAGGCTGAGACCGTGTGTTTTGGTAGATAAACCAAGCATTAGGCTGAGGCTGTGTGTTTTGGTAAACCAAGCATTAGGCTGAGACCGTGTGTTTTGGTAGATAAACCAAGCATTAGGCTGAGACCATGTGTTTTGGTAAACCAAGCATTAGGCTGAGACCGTGTGTTTTGGTAAACACACCAAGCATTAGGCTGAGACCGTGTGTTTTGGTAAACACACCAAGCATTAGGCTGAGACCGTGTGTTTTGGTAAACACACCAAGCATTAGGCTGAGACTGTGTGTTTTGGTAAACACACCAAGCATTAGGCTGAGACCGTGTGTTTTGGTAGATAAACCAAGCATTAGGCTGAGACCGTGTGTTTTGGTAAACACACCAAGCATTAGGCTGAGACCGTGTGTTTTGGTAAACACACCGAGCATTAGGCTGAGACTGTGTGTTTTGGTAAACACACCAAGCATTAGGCTGAGACCGTGTGTTTTGGTAAACACACCAAGCATTAGGCTGAGACCGTGTGTTTTGGTAGATAAACCAAGCATTAGGCTGAGACCGTGTGTTTTGGTAAACACACCAAGCATTAGGCTGAGACCGTGTGTTTTGGTAAACACACCAAGCATTAGGCTGAGACCGTGTGTTTTGGTAAACACACCAAGCATTGGGCTGAGACCGTGTGTTTTGGTAAACACACCAAGCATTAGGCTGAGACCGTGTGTTTTGGTAAACACACCAAGCATTAGGCTGAGACCGTGTGTTTTGGTAAACACACCAAGCATTAGGCTGAGACCGTGTGTTTTGGTAAACACACCAAGCATTGGGCTGAGACTGTGTGTTTTGGTAAACACACCAAGCATTAGGCTGAGACCGTGTGTTTTGGTAAACACACCAAGCATTAGGCTGAGACCGTGTGTTTTGGTAAACACACCAAGCATTAGGCTGAGACCGTGTGTTTTGGTAAACACACCGAGCATTAGGCTGAGACTGTGTGTTTTGGTAAACACACCAAGCATTAGGCTGAGACCGTGTGTTTTGGTAAACACACCAAGCATTAGGCTGAATCCGTGTGTTTTGGTAGATAAACCAAGCATTAGGCTGAGACCGTGTGTTTTGGTAAACACACCAAGCATTAGGCTGAGACCGTGTGTTTTGGTAAACACACCAAGCATTAGGCTGAGACCGTGTGTTTTGGTAAACACACCAAGCATTAGGCTGAGGCTGTGTGTTTTGGTAAACACACCAAGCATTAGGCTGAGACCGTGTGTTTTGGTAAACACACCAAGCATTAGGCTGAGACCGTGTGTTTTGGTAAACACACCAAGCATTAGGCTGAGACCGTGTGTTTTGGTAAACACACCAAGCATTAGGCTGAGACCGTGTGTTTTGGTAGATAAACCAAGCATTAGGCTGAGGCTGTGTGTTTTGGTAAACCAAGCATTAGGCTGAGACCGTGTGTTTTGGTAAACACACCAAGCATTAGGCTGAGACCGTGTGTTTTGGTAAACACGCCAAGCATTAGGCTGAGACCGTGTGTTTTGGTAAACACACCAAGCATTAGGCTGAGGCCGTGTGTTTTGGTAAACACACCAAGCATTAGGCTGAGACCGTGTGTTTTGGTAAACACACCAAGCATTAGGCTGAGACCGTGTGTTTTGGTAAACACACCAAGCATTAGGCTGAGACCGTGTGTTTTGGTAAACACACCAAGCATTAGGCTGAGACCGTGTGTTTTGGTAGATAAACCAAGCATTAGGCTGAGACCGTGTGTTTTGGTAGATAAACCAAGCATTAGGCTGAGACCGTGTGTTTTGGTAGATAAACCAAGCATTTGGCTGAGACTGTGTGTTTTGGTAAACACACCAAGCATTAGGCTGAGACCGTGTGTTTTGGTAAACACACCAAGCATTAGGCTGAGGCTGTGTGTTTTGGTAAACACACCAAGCATTAGGCTGAGACCGTGTGTTTTGGTAAACACACCAAGCATTAGGCTGAGACCGTGTGTTTTGGTAAACACACCAAGCATGAGACCGTGTGTTTTGGTAAACACACCAAGCATTAGGCTGAGACCGTGTGTTTTGGTAAACACACCAAGCATTAGGCTGAGGCTGTGTGTTTTGGTAAACACACCAAGCATTAGGCTGAGACCGTGTGTTTTGGTAAACACACCAAGCATTAGGCTGAGACCGTGTGTTTTGGTAAACACACCAAGCATTAGGCTGAGACCGTGTGTTTTGGTAAACACACCAAGCATTAGGCTGAGACCGTGTGTTTTGGTAGATAAACCAAGCATTAGGCTGAGACCGTGTGTTTTGGTAGATAAACCAAGCATTAGGCTGAGACCGTGTGTTTTGGTAGATAAACCAAGCATTTGGCTGAGACTGTGTGTTTTGGTAAACACACCAAGCATTAGGCTGAGACCGTGTGTTTTGGTAAACACACCAAGCATTAGGCTGAGACTGTGTGTTTTGGTAAACACACCAAGCATTAGGCTGAGACCGTGTGTTTTGGTAAACACACCAAGCATTAGGCTGAGACCGTGTGTTTTGGTAAACACACCAAGCATTAGGCTGAGACCGTGTGTTTTGGTAAACACACCAAGCATTAGGCTGAGACCGTGTGTTTTGGTAAACACACCAAGCATTAGGCTGAGACCGTGTGTTTTGGTAAACACACCGAGCATTAGGCTGAGACCGTGTGTTTTGGTAAACACACCGAGCATTAGGCTGAGACCGTGTGTTTTGGTAAACACACCAAGCATTAGGCTGAGACCGTGTGTTTTGGTAAACACACCAAGCATTAGGCTGAGACCGTGTGTTTTGGTAAACACACCAAGCATTAGGCTGAGACCGTGTGTTTTGGTAAACACACCAAGCATTAGGCTGAGACCGTGTGTTTTGGTAAACACACCAAGCATTAGGCTGAGGCTGTGTGTTTTGGTAAACACACCAAGCATTAGGCTGAGACTGTGTGTTTTGGTAAACACACCAAGCATTAGGCTGAGACCGTGTGTTTTGGTAAACACACCAAGCATTAGGCTGAGGCTGTGTGTTTTGGTAAACACACCAAGCATTAGGCTGAGACCGTGTGTTTTGGTAAACACACCAAGCATTAGGTTGAGACCGTGTGTTTTGGTAAACACACCAAGCATTAGGCTGAGACCGTGTGTTTTGGTAAACACACCAAGCATTAGGCTGAGACCGTGTGTTTTGGTAGATAAACCAAGCATTAGGCTGAGACCGTGTGTTTTGGTAGATAAACCAAGCATTTGGCTGAGACTGTGTGTTTTGGTAAACACACCAAGCATTAGGCTGAGACTGTGTGTTTTGGTAAACACACCAAGCATTTGGCTGAGACCGTGTGTATTGGTAAACACACCAAGCATTAGGCTGAGGCCGTGTGTTTTGGTAAACACACCAAGCATTAGGCTGAGACCGTGTGTTTTGGTAAACACACCAAGCATTAGGCTGCTCATATGGACAGAATATCACAGAAAAACAGGTGGTGTTAAACAGAACCAAGAATTAGAACTGGACAATAGAACCCTATTGATAGAACTGTACAACAGAACCCTATTGATAGAACTGGACAACAGAACCCGTTGATCAAACTGGACAACAGAACCCTATTGATAGAACTGGACAACAGAACCCAATTGATAGAACTGGACAACAGAACCCTATTGATAGAACTGGACAACAGAACCCAATTGATAGAACTGGACAACAGAACCCTATTGATAGAACTGGACAACAGAACCCCGTTGATAGAACTGGACAACAGAACCCTGTTGATAGAACTGGACAACAGAATCCTATAGATAGAACTGGACAGCAGAACCCTATAGATAGAACTGGACAACAGAATGATATTGATAGAACTGGACAACAGAACCTTATAGATAGAACTGGACAACAGAACCTTATAGATAGAACTGGACAACAGAACCTGATAGAACTGGACAACAGAACCTGAGAACTGGACAACATAACCTGATAGAACTGGACAACATAACTTGATAGAACTGCACAACAGAACCCTGTTGATAGAACTGGACAACAGAACCCTGTTGATAGAACTGGACAACAGAACCTGATAGAACTGGACAACAGAACCTGATAGAACTGGACAACAGAACCTGATAGAACTGGACAGCAGAACCTGATAGAACTGGACAACAGAACCTGATAGAACTGGACAACAGAACCTGATAGAACTGGACAGCAGAAATTGATAGAACTGGACAACAGAACCTGATAGAACTGGACAACAGAACCCTGTTGATAGAACTGGACAACAGAACCTGATAGAACTGGACAACAGAACCTGATAAAACTGGACTACAGAACCTGATAGAACTGGACAACATAACCCTGTTGATAGAACTGGACAACAGAACCTGATAGAACTGGACAACAGAACCTGATAGAACTGGACAACAGAACCTGATAGAACTGGACAGCAGAACCTGATAGAACTGGACAACAGAACCTGATAGAACTGGACAACAGAACCTGATAGAACTGGACAACAGAACCCTGTTGATAGAACTGGACAACAGAACCTGATAAAACTGGACTACAGAACCTGATAGAACTGGACAACATAACCCTGTTGATAAACTGGACAACAGAACCTGATAGAAGTGGGCAACAGAACCTGATAGAACTGGACAACAGAACCTGATAGAACTGGACAACATAACCCTGTTGATAGAACTGGACAACAGAACCTGATAGAACTGGACAACAGAACCTGATAGAACTGGACAACATAACCCTGTTGATAGAACTGGACAACATAACCCTGTTGATAGAACTGCACAACAGAACCCTGTTGATAGAACTGGACAACAGAACCCTGTTGATAGAACTGGACAACAGAACCTGATAGAACTGGACAACAGAACCTGATAGAACTGGACAGCAGAACCTGATAGAACTGGACAACATAACCCTGTTGATAGAACTGGACAGCAGAACCTGATAGAACTGGACAACAGAACCTGATGGAACTGGACAACATAACCCTGTTGATAGAACTGGAAACAGAACCTGATGGAACTGGACAACATAACCCTGTTGATAGAACTGGAAACAGAACCTGATAGAACTGGACAACAGAACCTGATAGAACTGGACAACATAACCCTGTTGATAGAACTGGTCAACAGAAAACAGAACCTGATAGAACTGGACAGCAGAACCTGATAGAAGTGGACAAGAGAACCAGATAGAACTGGACAACAGAACCTGATAGAACTGGACAACATAACCCTGTTGATAGAACTGGACAACAGAACCTGATAGAACTGGACAACATAACCCTGTTGATAGAACTGGACAGCAGAACCCTATAGATAGAACTGGACAACAGAATGATATTGATAGAACTGGACAACAGAACCCTATAGATAGAACTGGACAACAGAACCCTATAGATAGAACTGGACAGCAGAACCTGATAGAACTGGACAACAGAACCTGATAGAACTGGACAACAGAACCTGATAGAACTGGACAGCAGAACCTGATAGAACTGGACAACATAACCCTGTTGATAGAACTGGACAACAGAACCTGATAGAACTGGACAACAGAACCTGATAGAACTGGACAACAGAACCTGATAGAACTGGACAACAGAACCCTATAGATAGAACTGGACAACAGAACCCTATAGATAGAACTGGACAGCAGAACCTGATAGAACTGGACAACAGAACCTGAGAACTGGACAACATAACCTGATAGAACTGGACAACATAACTTGATAGAACTGGACAACAGAACACTGATAGAACTGGACAACAGAACCTGATAGAACTGGACAACATAACCCTGTTGATAGAACTGGAAAACAGAACCTGATAGAACTGGACAACATAACCCTGTTGATAGAACTGGACAACAGAACCTGATAGAACTGGACAACAGATCCTGATAGAACTGGACAACATAACCCTGTTGATAGAACTGGTCAACAGAACCTGATAGAACTGGACAACAGAACCTGATAGAACTGGACAACAGAACCTGATAGAACTGGACCACAGAACCCTGTTGATAGAACTGGACAACATAACCCTGTTGATAGAACTGGACAACAGAACCTGATAGAACTGGACAACATAACCCTGTTGATAGAACTGGACAACATAACCCTATAGATAGAACTGGACAACAGAACCTGATAGAACTGGACAACAGAACCTGATAGAACTGGACAACAGAACCCTGTTGATAGAACTGGACAACAGAACCTGATAGAACTGGACAACAGAACCTGATAGAACTGGACAACAGAACCTGATAGAACTGGACAACAGAACCTGATAGAACTGGACAACATAACCCTGTTGATAGAACTGGAAACAGAACCTGATAGAACTGGACAACAGAACCTGATAGAACTGGACAACATAACCCTGTTGATAGAACTGGACAACATAACCCTATAGATAGAACTGGACAACAGAACCTGATAGAACTGGACAACAGAACCTGATAGAACTGGACAACAGAACCCTGTTGATAGAACTGGACAACAGAACCTGATAGAACTGGACAACAGAACCTGATAGAACTGGACAACAGAACCTGATAGAACTGGACAGCAGAACCTGATAGAAGTGGACAAGAGAACCAGATAGAACTGGACAACAGAACCTGATAGAACTGGACAACAGAACCAAGGAAAATGAAGATGATAGTTGATAGTCTTTTCAGCCTATACCATCCTTCCTCCTCAGCGGTGGCGTCCTGGTAATGCTGGTACTCTTGACACCAGGCCATTCGTGCTGCTCTCTGCCTCAGTGAACTCCGTCTCGTCCAGCCTCACGGTACACGAAGCAGATATCGTAGGCTTCATTGTCTAGGCAATAAGTCTGTTCATCTGTTCTCTACAAGCTGGTGAACGGAGAGGGTAACATTGTAAGGCTCAACAACAGTGTCCGATACTTTGGTAGAGGGCACAACTGTAAAAGTCTTCATGATTTTGGTCGGGTTATTCTTCATGGATGTTGCTGATCAGTAGAGTTCACCATGCAGGATCCTGTGCTTCCACCCAGGGAGTGGGTGAGTTGGAATCCCTGTAGACAGACACAGCTCTCGGGCCTCTTTCCTCACCACATCCAGAACAGAGTCCACCAGCTCTGCTCCCTCTGTGAATTGGCCTTTAGCCCAGTTGTTACCTACCAGCACCACTCTGCCCTGTGAGCAGAAAAATACATTTGAGGCATTTTCAATACATTCATTTGACAGTTTCCCCCAATTTTAGATCATGTTATCTGTGTTGTGTGTAACCTGAGTGAATTGGCTAATACACATGTCAAATATTTGACTGATGACATCGTTGTGACATCAAATTATTTGTATTTACAAACTTCACATACCAAAGACAAAATTATCTAGTCTAAAGGTTTGTCCAAATGGTCATTAGTGAACTGAATCCATGTCTGACTCCTGTTTCTAATGGTCCAGAGTGAACTGAATCCATGTCTGACTGCAGATTATAATGGTCCATAGTGAACTGAATCCATGTCTGACTCCAGATTCGAATGGTCCATAGTGAACTGAATCCATGCCTGACTCCAGATTCTAATGGTCCAGAGTGAACTGAATCCATGCCTGACTCCAGATTCTAATGGTCCAGAGTGAACTGAATCCATGTCTGACTACAGATTCTAATGGTCCATAGTGAACTGAATCCATGTCTGACTCCAGATTCGAATGGTCCATAGTGAACTGAATCCATGCCTGACTCCAGATTCTAATGGTCCAGAGTGAACTGAATCCATGCCTGACTCCAGATTCTAATAGTCCAGAGTGAATTGAATCCATGTCTGACTCCAGATTCTAATGGTCCATAGTGAACTGAATCCATGTCTGACTCCAGATTCGAATGGTCCATAGTGAACTGAATCCATGCCTGACTCCAGATTCTAATGGTCCATAGTCAACTGAATCCATGTCTGACCAGATTCTAATGGTCCATAGTGAACTGAATCCATGCCTGACTCCAGATTCTAATGGTCCAGAGTGAACTGAATCCATGTCTGACTCCAGATTCTAATGGTCCAGAGTGAACTGAATCCATGTCTGACTCCAGATTCTAATGGTCCATAGTGAACTGAATCCATGCCTGACTCCAGATTCTAATGGTCCATAGTGAACTGAATCCATGCCTGACTCCAGATTCTAATGGTCCAGAGTGAACTGAATCCATGCCTGACTCCAGATTCTAATAGTCCAGAGTGAATTGAATCCATGTCTGACTCCAGATTCTAATGGTCCATAGTGAACTGAATCCATGTCTGACTCCAGATTCGAATGGTCCATAGTGAACTGAATCCATGCCTGACTCCAGATTCTAATGGTCCATAGTGAACTGAATCCATGTCTGAATACAGATTCGAATGGTCCATAGTGAACTGAATCCATGCCTGACTCCAGATTCTAATGGGCCATAGTGAACTGAATCCATGTCTGATTCCAGATTCTAATGGTCCAGAGTGAACTGAATCCATGTCTGACTCCAGATTCTAATGGTCCAGAGTGAACTGAATCCATGCCTGACTCCAGATTCTAATGGTCCATAGTGAACTGAATCCATGTCTGACTCCAGATTCGAATGGTCCATAGTGAACTGAATCCATGCCTGACTCCAGATTCTAATGGGCCATAGTGAACTGAATCCATGCCTGACTCCAGATTCTAATGGTCCAGAGTGAACTGAATCCATGTCTGACTCCAGATTCTATTGGTCCATAGTGAACTGAATCCATGTCTGTCTACAGATTCGAATGGTCCATAGTGAACTGAATCCATGCCTGACTCCAGATTCTAATGGTCCATAGTGAACTGAATCCATGTCTGACTACAGATTCGAATGGTCCATAGTGAACTGAATCCATGTCTGACTACAGATTCGAATGGTCCATAGTGAACTGAATCCATGCCTGACTCCAGATTCTAATGGTCCAGAGTGAACTGAATCCATGTCTGACTCCAGATTCTAATGGTCCAGAGTGAACTGAATCCATGTCTGACTCCAGATTCTAATGGTCCATAGTGAACTGAATCCATGCCTGACTCCAGATTCTAATGGTCCAGAGTGAACTGAATCCATGTCTGACTCCAGATTCTAATGGTCCAGAGTGAACTGAATCCATGCCTGACTCCAGATTCGAATGGTCCATAGTGAACTGAATCCATGCCTGACTCCAGATTCTAATGGGCCATAGTGAACTGAATCCATGCCTGACTCCAGATTCTAATGGTCCAGAGTGAACTGAATCCATGTCTGACTCCAGATTCTATTGGTCCATAGTGAACTGAATCCATGTCTGACTACAGATTCGAATGGTCCATAGTGAACTGAATCCATGCCTGACTCCAGATTCTAATGGGCCATAGTGAACTGAATCCATGTCTGACTCCAGATTCGAATGGTCCATAGTGAACTGAATCCATGCCTGACTCCAGATTCTAATGGTCCAGAGTGAACTGAATCCATGTCTGACTCCAGATTCGAATGGTCCATAGTGAACTGAATCCATGCCTGACTCCAGATTCTAATGGTCCAGAGTGAACTGAATCCATGTCTGACTCCAGATTCTATTGGTCCATAGTGAACTGAATCCATGTCTGACTACAGATTCGAATGGTCCATAGTGAACTGAATCCATGTCTGACTCCAGATTCGAATGGTCCATAGTGAACTGAATCCATGCCTGACTCCAGATTCTAATGGTCCAGAGTGAACTGAATCCATGTCTGACTCCAGATTCTAATGGTCCAGAGTGAACTGAATCCATGCCTGACTCCAGATTCTAATGGTCCATAGTGAACTGAATCCATGTCTGACTCCAGATTCCAATGGTCCAGAGTGAACTGAATCCATGCCTGACTCCAGATTCTAATGGTCCATAGTGAACTGAATCCATGCCTGACTCCAGATTCTAATGGTCCATAGTGAACTGAATCCATGCCTGACTCCAGATTCTAATGGTCCATAGTGAACTGAATCCATGTCTGACTACAGATTCGAATGGTCCATAGTGAACTGAATCCATGCCTGACTCCAGATTCTAATGGTCCATAGTGAACTGAATCCATGTCTGACTCCAGATTCGAATGGTCCATAGTGAACTGAATCCATGCCTGACTCCAGATTCTAATGGGCCATAGTGAACTGAATCCATGCCTGACTCCAGATTCTAATGGTCCAGAGTGAACTGAATCCATGTCTGACTCCAGATTCTAATGGTCCAGAGTGAACTGAATCCATGTCTGAACAGATCCATAGTTCTAATGAACTGAATCCATGTCTGACTAATAGTCCAGATTCGTCTGAATGGTCCATAGTGAACTGAATCCATGTCTGACTCCAGATTCTGGTCCAATGGAATCCATGCCTGACTCCAGTTCTAATGGTCCATAGTGAACTGAATCCATGTCTGACTACAGATTCGAATGGTCCATAGTGAACTGAATCCATGCCTGACTCCAGATTCTAATGGTCCAGAGTGAACTGAATCCATGTCTGACTCCAGATTCTAATGGTCCAGAGTGAACTGAATCCATGTCTGACTCCAGATTCGAATGGTCCATAGTGAACTGAATCCATGCCTGACTCCAGATTCTAATGGTCCATAGTGAACTGAATCCATGCCTGACTCCAGATTCCAGATTGAACTGAATCCATGTCTGACTCCAGATTCTAATGGTCCAGAGTGAACTGAATCCATGCCTGACTCCAGATTCTAATGGTCCATAGTGAACTGAATCCATGTCTGACTCCAGATTCTATTGGTCCATAGTGAACTGAATCCATGTCTGACTCCAGATTCGAATGGTCCATAGTGAACTGAATCCATGCCTGACTCCAGATTCTAATGGGCCATAGTGAACTGAATCCATGCCTGACTCCAGATTCTAATGGTCCAGAGTGAACTGAATCCATGTCTGACTCCAGATTCTAATGGTCCATAGTGAACTGAATCCATGTCTGACTACAGATTCGAATGGTCCATAGTGAACTGAATCCATGCCTGACTCCAGATTCTAATGGTCCATAGTGAACTGAATCCATGTCTGACTACAGATTCGAATGGTCCATAGTGAACTGAATCCATGTCTGACTCCAGATTCTAATGGGCCATAGTGAACTGAATCCATGTCTGACTCCAGATTCTAATGGTCCATAGTGAACTGAATCCATGCCTGACTCCAGATTATAATGGTCCATAGTGAACTGAATCCATGTCTGACTCCAGATTCTAATGGTCCAGCCTGACTCCAGATTCGAATGGTCCATAGTGAACTGAATCCATGCCTGACTCCAGATTCTAATGGGCCATAGTGAACTGAATCCATGCCTGACTCCAGATTCTAATGGTCCAGAGTGAACTGAATCCATGTCTGACTCCAGATTCTATTGGTCCATAGTGAACTGAATCCATGTCTGACTACAGATTCGAATGGTCCATAGTGAACTGAATCCATGCCTGACTCCAGATTCTAATGGGCCATAGTGAACTGAATCCATGCCTGACTCCAGATTCTAATGGTCCAGAGTGAACTGAATCCATGCCTGACTCCAGATTCTAATGGTCCATAGTGAACTGAATCCATGTCTGACTCCAGATTCTAATGGTCCATAGTGAACTGAATCCATGTCTGACTCCAGATTCTAATGGTCCAGAGTGAACTGAATCCATGCCTGACTCCAGATTCTAATGGTCCATAGTGAACTGAATCCATGTCTGACTCCAGATTCTAATGGTCCATAGTGAACTGAATCCATGCCTGACTCCAGATTCTAATGGTCCATAGTGAACTGAATCCATGTCTGACTCCAGATTCTAATGGTCCATAGTGAACTGAATCCATGTCTGAATACAGATTCCTGAACTGAATCCATGACTCTTCTAATGGTCCATAGTGAACTGAATCCATGTCTGACTCCAGATTCGAATGGTCCATAGTGAACTGAATCCATGCCTGACTCCAGATTCTAATGGGCCATAGTGAACTGAATCCATGCCTGACTCCAGATTCTAATGGTCCAGAGTGAACTGAATCCATGTCTGACTACAGATTCTGGTCCAGTGAACTGAATCCATGCCTGATCCAGATTCTAATGGTCCATAGTGAACTGAATCCATGTCTGACTACAGATTCGAATGGTCCATAGTGAACTGAATCCATGAACTGAATCCATGCCTGACTCCAGATTCTAATGGTCCATAGTGAACTGAATCCATGTCATCCAGATTCTAATGGTCCACTGAATCCATGACTCCAGATTCTAATGGTCCATAGTGAACTGAATCCATGCCTGACTCCAGATTCTAATGGTCCATAGTGAACTGAATCCATGTCTGACTCCAGATTCTAATGGTCCATAGTGAACTGAATCCATGCCTGACTCCAGATTCTAATGGTCCAGAGTGAACTGAATCCATGTCTGACTCCAGATTCTAATGGTCCAGAGTGAACTGAATCCATGCCTGACTCCAGATTCTAATGGTCCATAGTGAACTGAATCCATGTCTGACTCCAGATTCTAATGGTCCATAGTGAACTGAATCCATGCCTGACTCCAGATTCTAATGGTCCAGAGTGAACTGAATCCATGTCTGACTCCAGATTCTAATGGTCCATAGTGAACTGAATCCATGTCTGACTCCAGATTCTAATGGTCCATAGTGAACTGAATCCATGCCTGACTCCAGATTCTAATGGTCCATAGTGAACTGAATCCATGCCTGACTCCAGATTCTAATGGTCCAGATTGAACTGAATCCATGTGAACTAATGAATGAATCCATGTCTGACTCCAGATTCTAATGGTCCATAGTGAACTGAATCCATGTCTGACTCCAGATTCTAATGGTCCATAGTGAACTGAATCCATGCCTGACTCCAGATTCTAATGGTCCAGAGTGAACTGAATCCATGCCTGACTCCATTCTAATGGTCCAGAGTGAACTGAATCCATGTCTGACTCCAGATTCTAATGGTCCATAGTGAACTGAATCCATGTCTGACTCCAGATTCTAATGGTCCATAGTGAACTGAATCCATGCCTGACTCCAGATTCCAATGGTCCATAGTGAACTGAATCCATGTCTGACTCCAGATTCCATAATGAATCCATGTCCATAATGGGCCAGTGAACTGAATCCATGCCTGACTCCAGATTCTAATGGGCCATAGTGAACTGAATCCATGTCTGACTCCAGATTCTAATGGTCCAGAGTGAACTGAATCCATGCCTGACTCCAGATTCTAATGGTCCATAGTGAACTGAATCCATGTCTGACTCCAGATTCGAATGGTCCATAGTGAACTGAATCCATGCCTGACTCCAGATTCTAATGGGCCATAGTGAACTGAATCCATGCCTGACTCCAGATTCTAATGGTCCAGAGTGAACTGAATCCATGTCTGACTCCAGATTCTATTGGTCCATAGTGAACTGAATCCATGTCTGTCTACAGATTCGAATGGTCCATAGTGAACTGAATCCATGCCTGACTCCAGATTCTAATGGTCCATAGTGAACTGAATCCATGTCTGACTACAGATTCGAATGGTCCATAGTGAACTGAATCCATGCCTGACTCCAGATTCTAATGGGCCATAGTGAACTGAATCCATGTCTGACTCCAGATTCTATTGGTCCATAGTGAACTGAATCCATGCCTGACTCCAGATTCTAATGGTCCAGAGTGAACTGAATCCATGTCTGACTCCAGATTCTAATGGTCCAGAGTGAACTGAATCCATGTCTGACTCCAGATTCGAATGGTCCATAGTGAACTGAATCCATGCCTGACTCCAGATTCTAATGGTCCATAGTGAACTGAATCCATGCCTGACTCCAGATTCTAATGGTCCAGAGTGAACTGAATCCATGTCTGACTACAGATTCTAATGGTCCATAGTGAACTGAATCCATGTCTGACTACAGATTCGAATGGTCCATAGTGAACTGAATCCATGCCTGACTCCAGATTCTAATGGTCCATAGTGAACTGAATCCATGTCTGACTCCAGATTCTAATGGTCCATAGTGAACTGAATCCATGTCTGACTCCAGATTCTAATGGTCCAGAGTGAACTGAATCCATGCCTGACTCCAGATTCTAATGGTCCAGAGTGAACTGAATCCATGACTCCAGATTCTATGGTCCATAGTGAACTGAATCCATGTCTGACTACAGATTCGAATGGTCCATAGTGAACTGAATCCATGCCTGACTCCAGATTCTAATGGTCCAGAGTGAACTGAATCCATGTCTGACTCCAGATTCTAATGGTCCATAGTGAACTGAATCCATGCCTGACTCCAGATTCTAATGGTCCAGAGTGAACTGAATCCATGTCTGATTACAGATTCTAATGGTCCATAGTGAACTGAATCCATGCCTAACTCCAGATTCGAATGGTCCATAGTGAACTGAATCCATGCCTGACTCCAGATTCTAATGGTCCATAGTGAACTGAATCCATGTCTGACTCCAGATTCTAATGGTCCATAGTGAACTGAATCCATGCCTGACTCCAGATTATAATGGTCCATAGTGAACTGAATCCATGTCTGACTCCAGATTCTAATGGTCCATAGTGAACTGAATCCATGTCTGACTCCAGATTCTAATGGTCCATAGTGAACTGAATCCATGTCTGACTACAGATTCGAATGGTCCATAGTGAACTGAATCCATGCCTGACTCCAGATTCTAATGGTCCATAGTGAACTGAATCCATGTCTGACTCCAGATTCTATTGGTCCATAGTGAACTGAATCCATGCCTGACTCCAGATTCTAATGGTCCAGAGTGAACTGAATCCATGTCTGACTCCAGATTCTAATGGTCCAGAGTGAACTGAATCCATGCCTGACTCCAGATTCTAATGGTCCATAGTGAACTGAATCAATGTCTGACTCCAGATTCTAATGGTCCATAGTGAACTGAATCCATGCCTGACTCCAGATTCTAATGGTCCATAGTGAACTGAATCCATGTCTGACTACAGATTCGAATGGTCCATAGTGAACTGAATCCATGCCTGACTCCAGATTCTAATGGTCCATAGTGAACTGAATCCATGTCTGACTCCAGATTCTAATGGTCCATTCTGAATCCATGGTCCATAGTGAACTGAATCCATGCCTGACTCCAGATTCTAATGGTCCATAGTGAACTGAATCCATGTCTGACTCCAGATTCTAATGGTCCATAGTGAACTGAATCCATGACTGACTCCAGATTCTAATGGTCCATAGTGAACTGAATCAATGTCTGACTCCAGATTCTAATGGTCCATAGTGAACTGAATCCATGTCTGACTCCAGATTCTAATGGTCCATAGTGAACTGAATCCATGCCTGACTCCAGATTATAATGGTCCATAGTGAACTGAATCCATGTCTGACTCCAGATTCGAATGGTCCATAGTGAACTGAATCCATGCCTGACTCCAGATTCTAATGGGCCATAGTGAACTGAATCCATGCCTGACTCCAGATTCTAATGGTCCAGAGTGAACTGAATCCATGTCTGACTCCAGATTCTATTGGTCCATAGTGAACTGAATCCATGTCTGACTACAGATTCGAATGGTCCATAGTGAACTGAATCCATGCCTGACTCCAGATTCTAATGGGCCATAGTGAACTGAATCCATGTCTGACTCCAGATTCTAATGGTCCATAGTGAACTGAATCCATGCCTGACTCCAGATTCTAATGGTCCAGAGTGAACTGAATCCATGCCTGACTCCAGATTCTAATGGTCCAGAGTGAACTGAATCCATGTCTGACTCCAGATTCTAATGGTCCATAGTGAACTGAATCCATGTCTGACTCCAGATTCGAATGGTCCATAGTGAACTGAATCCATGCCTGACTCCAGATTCTAATGGTCCATAGTGAACTGAATCCATGTCTGACTACAGATTCGAATGGTCCACAGAACTGAATTGCCTGAAGATTCTAATGGTCCATAGTGAACTGAATCCATGTCTGACTCCAGATTCTAATGGTCCATAGTGAACTGAATCCATGCTGACTCCAGATTCTAATGGTCCATAGTGAACTGAATCCATGCCTGACTCCAGATTCTAATGGTCCATAGTGAACTGAATCCATGCCTGACTCCAGATTCTAATGGTCCAGAGTGAACTGAATCCATGTCTGACTCCAGATTCTAATGGTGAACTGAATTCATGTGAACTCGAATGGTCCATGTGAACTGAATCCATGCCTGACTCCAGATTCTAATGGTCCATAGTGAACTGAATCCATGTCTGACTACAGATTCTGGTCCATAGTGAACTGAATCCATGCCTGACTCCAGATTCTAATGGGCCATAGTGAACTGAATCCATGTCTGACTCCAGATTCTATTGGTCCATAGTGAACTGAATCCATGCCTGACTCCAGATTCTAATGGTCCAGAGTGAACTGAATCCATGTCTGACTCCAGATTCTAATGGTCCATAGTGAACTGAATCCATGCCTGACTCCAGATTCTAATGGTCCAATGAACTGTCCTGACTCCAGATTCTAATGGTCCATAGAACTGAATCCATGCCTCCAGATTCTAATGGTCCATAGTGAACTGAATCCATGTCTGACTCCAGATTCGTCCATAGTGAACTGAATCCATGCCTGACTCCAGATTCTAATGGGCCATAGTGATCTGAATCCATGCCTGACTCCAGATTCTAATGGTCCAGAGTGAACTGAATCCATGTCTGACTCCAGATTCTAATGGTCCATAGTGAACTGAATCCATGCCTGACTCCAGATTATAATGGTCCATAGTGAACTGAATCCATGTCTGACTACAGATTCGAATGGTCCATAGTGAACTGAATCCATGCCTGACTCCAGATTCTAATGGTCCATAGTGAACTGAATCCATGTCTGACTACAGATTCGAATGGTCCATAGTGAACTGAATCCATGCCTGACTCCAGATTCTAATGGTCCATAGTGAACTGAATCCATGTCTGACTCCAGATTCTAATGGTCCATAGTGAACTGAATCCATGCCTGACTCCAGATTCTAATGGTCCAGAGTGAACTGAATCCATGCCTGACTCCAGATTCTAATGGTCCATAGTGAACTGAATCCATGTCTGACTCCAGATTCTAATGGTCCATAGTGAACTGAATCCATGTCTGACTCCAGATTCTAATGGTCCATAGTGAACTGAATCCATGCCTGACTCCAGATTCTAATGGTCCATATCCATGCCTGACTCCAGATTCTAATGGTCCATAGTGAACTGAATCCATGTCTGACTCCAGATTCTAATGGTCCATAGTGAACTGAATCCATGACTGACTCCAGATTCTAATGGTCCAGAGTGAACTGAATCCATGCCTGACTCCAGATTCTAATGGTCCATAGTGAACTGAATCCATGCCTGACTCCAGATTCTAATGGTCCATAGTGAACTGAATCCATGTCTGACTCCCATAGTGAACTGAATCCATGCCTGACTCCAGATTATGGTCCATAGTGAACTGAATCCATGTCTGACTCCAGATTCGAATGGTCCATAGTGAACTGAATCCATGCCTGACTCCAGATTCTAATGGTCCATAGTGAACTGAATCCATGTCTGACTACAGATTCGAATGGTCCATAGTGAACTGAATCCATGCCTGACTCCAGATTCTAATGGGCCATAGTGAACTGAATCCATGCCTGACTCCAGATTCTAATGGTCCAGAGTGAACTGAATCCATGTCTGACTCCAGATTCTAATGGTCCATAGTGAACTGAATCCATGCCTGACTCCAGATTCTAATGGTCCATAGTGAACTGAATCCATGTCTGACTACAGATTCGAATGGTCCATAGTGAACTGAATCCATGCCTGACTCCAGATTCTAATGGTCCATAGTGAACTGAATCCATGTCTGACTCCAGATTCGAATGGTCCATAGTGAACTGAATCCATGCCTGACTCCAGATTCTAATGGGCCATAGTGAACTGAATCCATGTCTGACTCCAGATTCTATTGGTCCATAGTGAACTGAATCCATGCCTGAGATTCTAATGGTCCATAGTGAACTGAATCCATGTCTGACTCCAGATTCTAATGGTCCATAGTGAACTGAATCCATGCCTGACTCCAGATTCTAATGGTCCATAGTGAACTGAATCCATGTCTGACTCCAGATTCCATAGTGAACTGAATCCATGTCCAGATTATAATGGTCCATAACTGAATCCATGTCTGACTCCAGATTCTAATGGTCCATAGTGAACTGAATCCATGCCTGACTCCAGATTCTAATGGTCCATAGTGAACTGAATCCATGTCTGACTCCAGATTCTAATGGTCCATAGTGAACTGAATCCATGCCTGACTCCAGATTCTAATGGTCCATAGTGAACTGAATCCATGCCTGACTCCAGATTCTAATGGTCCAGAGTGAACTGAATCCATGCCTGACTCCAGATTCTAATGGTCCATAGTGAACTGAATCCATGCCTGACTCCAGATTCTAATGGGCCATAGTGAACTGAATCCATGTCTGACTCCAGATTCTAATGGGCCATAGTGAACTGAATCCATGCCTGACTCCAGATTCTAATGGTCCATAGTGAACTGAATCCATGCCTGACTCCAGATTCTAATGGTCCATAGTGAACTGAATCCATGTCTGACTCAGATTCTAATGGTCCATAGTGAACTGAATCCATGTCTGACTACAGATTCAATGGTCCATTGAACTGAATCCATGCCTGACTCCAGATTCTAATGGGCCATGTGAACTGAATCCATGTCTGACTCCAGATTCTATTGGTCCATAGTGAACTGAATCCATGCCTGACTCCAGATTCTAATGGTCCAGAGTGAACTGAATCCATGTCTGACTCCAGATTCTAATGGTCCAGAGTGAACTGAATCCATGCCTGACTCCAGATTCTAATGGTCCATAGTGAACTGAATCCATGGTCTGACTCCAGATTCTAATGGTCCATAGTGAACTGAATCCATGTCTGACTCCAGATTCTAATGGTCCA
The DNA here is from genome assembly GCF_036934945.1 of Oncorhynchus masou masou. Taxonomy (NCBI): domain Eukaryota; kingdom Metazoa; phylum Chordata; class Actinopteri; order Salmoniformes; family Salmonidae; genus Oncorhynchus; species Oncorhynchus masou. Next base: position 51,375,709 of record NC_088221.1, on the reverse strand, counting down.
TAGTGAACTGAATCCATGCCTGACTCCAGATTCTAATGGTCCATAGTGAACTGAATCCATGTCTGACTCCAGATTCTAATGGGCCATAGTGAACTGAATCCATGTCTGTCTCCAGATTCTATTGGTCCATAGTGAACTGAATCCATGCCTGACTCCAGATTCTAATGGTCCAGTGAACTGAATCCATGTCTGACTCCAGATTCTAATGGTCCAGAGTGAACTGAATCCATGCCTGACTCCAGATTCTAATGGTCCATAGTGAACTGAATCAATGTCTGACTCCAGATTCTAATGGTCCATAGTGAACTGAATCCATGTCTGACTCCAGATTCTAATGGTCCATAGTGAACTGAATCCATGCCTGACTCCAGATTATAATGGTCCATAGTGAACTGAATCCATGTCTGACTCCAGATTCGAATGGTCCATAGTGAACTGAATCCATGCCTGACTCCAGATTCTAATGGGCCATAGTGAACTGAATCCATGCCTGACTCCAGATTCTAATGGTCCAGAGTGAACTGAATCCATGTCTGACTCCAGATTCTATTGGTCCATAGTGAACTGAATCCATGTCTGAATACAGATTGAACTGAATCCATTGCTGACTCCAGATTCTAATGGGCCATGTGAACTGAATCCATGTCTGACTCCAGATTCTAATGGGCCATAGTGAACTGAATCCATGCCTGACTCCAGATTCTAATGGTCCAGAGTGAACTGAATCCATGCCTGACTCCAGATTCTAATGGTCCAGAGTGAACTGAATCCATGCCTGACTCCAGATTCTAATGGTCCATAGTGAACTGAATCCATGTCTGACTCCAGATTCGAATGGTCCATAGTGAACTGAATCCATGCCTGACTCCAGATTCTAATGGTCCATAGTGAACTGAATCCATGTCTGACTACAGATTCGAATGGTCCATAGTGAACTGAATCCATGCCTGACTCCAGATTCTAATGGTCCAGAGTGAACTGAATCCATGTCTGACTCCAGATTCTAATGGTCCATAGTGAACTGAATCCATGCTGACTCCAGATTCTAATGGTCCATAGTGAACTGAATCCATGCCTGACTCCAGATTCTAATGGTCCATAGTGAACTGAATCCATGCCTGACTCCAGATTCTAATGGTCCAGAGTGAACTGAATCCATGTCTGACTCCAGACTATTGGTCCAACTGATTCATGTCTGACTAGATGGTCCATAGTGAACTGAATCCATGCCTGACTCCAGATTCTAATGGTCCATAGTGAACTGAATCCATGTCTGACTACAGATTCGAATGGTCCATAGTGAACTGAATCCATGCCTGACTCCAGATTCTAATGGGCCATAGTGAACTGAATCCATGTCTGACTCCAGATTCTAATGGTCCATAGTGAACTGAATCCATGCCTGACTCCAGATTCTAATGGTCCAGAGTGAACTGAATCCATGTCTGACTCCAGATTCTAATGGTCCAGAGTGAACTGAATCCATGTCTGACTCCAGATTCTAATGGTCCATAGTGAACTGAATCCATGTCTGACTCCAGATTCTAATGGTCCATAGTGAACTGAATCCATGCCTGACTCCAGATTCTAATGGTCCATAGTGAACTGAATCCATGTCTGACTCCAGATTCTAATGGTCCATAGTGAACTGAATCCATGCCTGACTCCAGATTCTAATGGTCCATAGTGAACTGAACATCCATGCCTGACTCCAGATTCTAATGGTCCAGAGTGAACTGAATCCATGTCTGACTCCAGATTCTAATGGTCCATAGTGAACTGAATCCATGCCTGACTCCAGATTCTAATGGTCCATAGTGAACTGAATCCATGTCTGACTACAGATCCCATAGTGAACTGAATCCATGCTCTCCAGATTCTAATGGTCCATAGTGAACTGAATCCATGTCTGACTCCAGATTCTAATGGTCCATAGTGAACTGAATCCATGCCTGACTCCAGATTCTAATGGTCCATAGTGAACTGAATCCATGTCTGACTCCAGATTCTAATTGGTCCATAGTGAACTGAATCCATGCCTGACTCCAGATTATAATGGTCCATAGTGAACTGAATCCATGTCTGACTCCAGATTCTAATGGTCCAGAGTGAACTGAATCCATGCCTGACTCCAGATTCTAATGGTCCATAGTGAACTGAATCAATGTCTGACTCCAGATTCTAATGGTCCATAGTGAACTGAATCCATGTCTGACTCCAGATTATAATGGTCCATAGTGAACTGAATCCATGCCTGACTCCAGATTATAATGGTCCATAGTGAACTGAATCCATGCCTGACTCCAGATTATAATGGTCTATAGTGAACTGAATCCATGCCTGACTCCAGATTCTAATGGTCCAGAGTGAACTGAATCCATGTCTGACTCCAGATTCTAATGGTCCATAGTGAATCCATGAATGACTCCAGATTCATGGTCTGAACTGAATCCAGATTCCAGATTCTAATGGTCCATAGTGAACTGAATCCATGTCTGACTCCAGATTATAATGGTCCATAGTGAACTGAATCCATGCCTGACTCCAGATTCTAATGGTCCATAGTGAACTGAATCCATGTCTGACTCCAGATTCTAATGGTCCATAGTGAACTGAATCCATGCCTGACTCCAGATTCTAATGGTCCATAGTGAACTAAATCCATGTCTGACTCCAGATTCTAATGGTCCATAGTGAACTGAATCCATGACTGACTCCAGATTCTAATGGTCCATAGTGAACTGAATCCATGCCTGACTCCAGATTCTAATGGTCCATAGTGAACTGAATCCATGTCTGACTACAGATTCCCATAGTGAACTTCCATGCCTGACTCCAGATTCTAATGGTCCATAGTGAACTGAATCCATGTCTGACTACAGATTCGAATGGTCCATAGTGAACTGAATCCATGCCTGACTCCAGATTCTAATGGGCCATAGTGAACTGAATCCATGCCTGACTCCAGATTCTAATGGTCCATAGTGAACTGAATCCATGTCTGACTCCAGATTCTAATGGTCCAGAACTTCCATGCCTGACTCCAGATGGTCCATAGTGAACTGAATCCATGTCTGACTCAGATTCTAATGGTCCATAGTGAACTGAATCCATGCCTGACTCCAGATTCTAATGGTCCATAGTGAACTGAATCCATGCCTGACTCCAGATTCTAATGGTCCATAGTGAACTGAATCCATGTCTGACTCCAATGGTCCATAGTGAACTGAATCCATGCCTGACTCCAGATTCTAATGGTCCATAGTGAACTGAATCCATGTCTGACTCCAGATTCTATTGGTCCATAGTGAACTGAATCCATGTCTGACTCCAGATTCTAATGGTCCATAGTGAACTGAATCCATGTCTGACTGACTCCAGATTCTAATGGTCCCATAGTGAACTGAATCCATGTCTGACTCCAGATTCTAATGGTCCATAGTGAACTGAATCCATGTCTGACTCCAGATTCTAATGGTCCATAGTGAACTAAATCCATGTCTGACTCCAGATTCTAATGGTCCATAGTGAACTGAATCCATGCCTGACTCCAGATTCTAATGGTCCATAGTGAACTGAATCCATGTCTGACTCCAGATTCTAATGGTCCATAGTGAACTGAATCCATGCCTGACTCCAGATTCTAATGGTCCAATCCAGTGAACTGAATCCTGAATCCATGTCTGACTCCAGATTCTATTGGTCCATAGTGAACTGAATCCATGTCTGACTCCAGATTATAATGGTCCAGAGTGAACTGAATCCATGTCTGACTCCAGATTCTAATGGTCCATAGTGAACTGAATCCATGCCTGACTCCAGATTCTAATGGTCCATAGTGAACTGAATCCATGCCTGACTCCAGATTCTAATGGTCCATAGTGAACTGAATCCATGCCTGACTCCAGATTATAATGGTCCAGAGTGAACTGAATCCATGTCTGACTCCATGGTCCATAGTGAACTGAATCATGTCTGACTCCAGATTCCATGCCTGACTCCAGATTGTAATGGTCCATAGTGAACTGAATCCATGTCTGACTCCAGATTCGAATGGTCCATAGTGAACTGAATCCATGCCTGACTCCAGATTCTAATGGTCCAGAGTGAACTGAATCCATGCCTGACTCCAGATTCTAATGGTCCAGAGTGAACTGAATCCATGCCTGACTCCAGATTCTAATGGTCCATAGTGAACTGACTCCAGATTCTAATGTTCCATAGTGATCTGAATCCATGCTTGACTCCAGATTCTAATGGTCCAGAGTGAACTGAATCCATGCCTGACTCCAGATTCTAATGGTCCATAGTGAACTGAATCCATGTCTGACTACAGATTCTAATGGTCCATAGTGAACTGAATCCATGCCTGACTCCAGATTCTAATGGTCCATAGTGAACTGAATCCATGTCTGACTACAGATTCGAATGGTCCATAGTGAACTGAATCCATGCCTGACTCCAGATTCTAATGGGCCATAGTGAACTGAATCCATGTCTGACTCCAGATTCTATTGGTCCATAGTGAACTGAATCCATGCCTGACTCCAGATTCTAATGGTCCAGAGTGAACTGAATCCATGTCTGACTCCAGATTCTAATGGTCCAGAGTGAACTGAATCCATGCCTGACTCCAGATTCTAATGGTCCATAGTGAACTGAATCCATGTCTGACTCCAGATTCTAATGGTCCATAGTGAACTGAATCCATGTCTGACTCCAGATTCTAATGGTCCATAGTGAACTGAATCCATGCCTGACTCCAGATTATAATGGTCCATAGTGAACTGAATCCATGTCTGACTCCAGATTCTATTGGTCCATAGTGAACTGAATCCATGCCTGACTCCAGATTCTAATGGTCCATAGTGAACTGAATCCATGTCTGACTCCAGATTCAGATTGAACTGAATCCATGGTCTCAGATTCTAATGGGCCATAGTGAACTGAATCCATGTCTGACTCCAGATTCTAATGGTCCATAGTGAACTGAATCCATGCCTGACTCCAGATTATAATGGTCCATAGTGAACTGAATCCATGTCTGACTACAGATTCGAATGGTCCATAGTGAACTGAATCCATGCCTGACTCCAGATTTTAATGGGCCTTTGTGAACTGAATACATGTCTGACTCCAGATTCTAATGGTCCATAGTGAACTGAATCCATGCCTGAATCCAGATTCTAATGGTCCAGAGTGAACTGAATCCATGTCTGATTACAGATTCTAATGGTCCATAGTGAACTGAATCCATGATTGACTCCAGATTATAATGGTCCATAGTGAACTGAATCCATGTCTGACTCCAGATTCTAATGGTCCATAGTGAACTGAATCCATGCCTGACTCCAGATTCTAATGGTCCATAGTGAACTGAATCCATGTCTGACTCCAGATTCTAATGGTCCATAGTGAACTGAATCCATGACTCCAGATTCTAATGGTCCATAGTGAACTGAATCCATGACTCCAGATTCTAATGGTCCATAGTGAACTGAATCCATGACTGACTCCAGATTCTAATGGTCCAGAGTGAACTGAATCCATGCCTGACTCCAGATTCTAATGGTCCAGAGTGAACTGAATCCATGCCTGACTCCAGATTCTAATGGTCCATAGTGAACTGAATCCATGTCTGACTCCAGATTCTAATGGTCCATTGTGAACTGAATCCATGTCTGACTCCAGATTCTAATGGTCCAGAGTGAACTGAATCCATGCCTGACTCCAGATTCTAATGGTCCATAGTGAACTGAATCCATGTCTGACTCCAGATTCTAATGGTCCATAGTGAACTGAATCCATGCCTGACTCCAGATTCTAATGGTCCAGAGTGAACTGAATCCATGCCTGACTCCAGATTCTAATGGTCCAGAGTGAACTGAATCCATGCCTGACTCCAGATTCTAATGGTCCATAGTGAACTGAATCCATGTCTGACTCCAGATTCTAATGGTCCATAGTGAACTGAATCCATGCCTGACTCCAGATTCTAATGGTCCATAGTGAACTGAATCCATGTCTGACTACAGATTCGAATGGTCCATAGTGAACTGAATCCATGCCTGACTCCAGATTCTAATGGTCCATAGTGAACTGAATCCATGTCTGACTCCAGATTCTAATGGTCCATAGTGAACTGAATCCATGCTGACTCCAGATTCTAATGGTCCATAGTGAACTGAATCCATGCCTGACTCCAGATTCTAATGGTCCATAGTGAACTGAATCCATGCCTGACTCCAGATTCTAATGGTCCAGAGTGAACTGAATCCATGTCTGACTCCAGACTCTATTGGTCCATAGTGAACTGAATTCATGTCTGACTACAGATTCGAATGGTCCATAGTGAACTGAATCCATGCCTGACTCCAGATTCTAATGGTCCATAGTGAACTGAATCCATGTCTGACTCAGATTCAATGGTCCATAGTGAACTGAATCCATGCCTGACTCCAGATTCTAATGGTCCAGAGTGAACTGAATCCATGCCTGACTCCAGATTCTAATGGTCCATAGTGAACTGAATCCATGTCTGACTACAGATTCTAATGGTCCATAGTGAACTGAATCCATGCCTGACTCCAGATTCTAATGGTCCATAGTGAACTGAATCCATGTCTGACTCCAGATTCTAATGGTCCATAGTGAACTGAATCCATGCCTGACTCCAGATTATAATGGTCCATAGTGAACTGAATCCATGTCTGACTCCAGATTCTAATGGTCCAGAGTGAACTGAATCCATGCCTGACTCCAGATTCTAATGGTCCATAGTGAACTGAATCAATGTCTGACTCCAGATTCTAATGGTCCATAGTGAACTGAATCCATGTCTGACTCCAGATTCGAATGGTCCATAGTGAACTGAATCCATGCCTGACTCCAGATTCTAATGGTCCATAGTGAACTGAATCCATGTCTGACTCCAGATTCTAATGGTCCATAGTGAACTGAATCCATGCCTGACTCCAGATTATAATGGTCCATAGTGAACTGAATCCATGTCTGACTCCAGATTCGAATGGTCCATAGTGAACTGAATACCTGCCTGACTCCAGATTCGAATGGTCCATAGTGAACTGAATCCATGCCTGACTCCAGATTCTAATGGTCCAGAGTGAACTGAATCCATGTCTGACTCCAGATTCTATTGGTCCATAGTGAACTGAATCCATGCCTGACTCCAGGTTATAATGGTCCATAGTGAACTGAATCCATGTCTGACTCCAGATTCTAATGGTCCATAGTGAACTGAATCCATGCCTGACTCCAGATTCTAATGGTCCATAGTGAACTGAATCCATGACTGACTCCAGATTCTAATGGTCCATAGTGAACTGAATCCATGCCTGACTCCAGATTCTAATGGTCCATAGTGAACTGAATCCATGCCTGACTCCAGATTCTAATGGTCCATAGTAAACTGAATCCATGTCTGACTCCAGATTCTAATGGTCCATAGTGAACTGAATCCAACTGAATCCATGCCTGACTCCAGATTCTAATGGGCCATAGTGAACTGAATCCATGTCTGACTCCAGATTCTAATGGGCCATAGTGAACTGAATCCATGACTGACTCCAGATTCTAATGGTCAGATTGAATCCATGCCTGACTCCAGATTCTAATGGTCCAGAGTGAACTGAATCCATGCCTGACTCCAGATTCTAATGGTCCTTAGTGAACTGAATCCATGTCTGACTCCAGATTCTAATGGTCCATAGTGAACTGAATCCATGCCTGACTCCAGATTCTAATGGGCCATAGTGAACTGAATCCATGTCTGACTCCAGATTCTAATGGTCCATAGTGAACTGAATCCATGCCTGACTCCAGATTCTAATGGTCCAGAGTGAACTGAATCCATGTCTGACTCCAGATTCTAATGGTCCAGAGTGAACTGAATCCATGCTGACTCCAGATTCTAATGGTCCATAGTGAACTGAATCCATGCCTGACTCCAGATTCTAATGGGCCATAGTGAACTGAATCCATGCCTGACTCCAGATTCTAATGGTCCAGAGTGAACTGAATCCATGTCTGACTCCAGATTCTATTGGTCCATAGTGAACTGAATTCATGTCTGACTACAGATTCGAATGGTCCATAGTGAACTGAATCCATGCCTGACTCCAGATTGTAATGGTCCATAGTGAACTGAATCCATGTCTGACTACAGATTCGAATGGTCCATAGTGAACTGAATCCATGCCTGACTCCAGATTCTAATGGTCCAGAGTGAACTGAATCCATGCTGACTCCAGATTCTAATGGTCCATAGTCCATAGTGAACTGAATCCATGTCTGACTCCAGATTCTAATGGTCCATAGTGATTGAATCCATGCTTGACTCCAGATTCTAATGGTCCAGAGTGAACTGAATCCATGCCTGACTCCAGATTCTAATGGTCCATAGTGAACTGAATCCATGTCTGACTACAGATTCGAATGGTCCATAGTGAACTGAATCCATGCCTGACTCCAGATTCTAATGGTCCATAGTGAACTGAATCCATGTCTGACTACAGATTCGAATGGTCCATAGTGAACTGAATCCATGCCTGACTCCAGATTCTAATGGGCCATAGTGAACTGAATCCATGTCTGACTCCAGATTCTATTGGTCCATAGTGAACTGAATCCATGCCTGACTCCAGATTCTAATGGTCCAGAGTGAACTGAATCCATGTCTGACTCCAGATTCTAATGGTCCAGAGTGAACTGAATCCATGCCTGACTCCAGATTCTAATGGTCCATAGTGAACTGAATCAATGTCTGACTCCAGATTCTAATGGTCCATAGTGAACTGAATCCATGTCTGACTCCAGATTATAATGGTCCATAGTGAACTGAATCCATGCCTGACTCCAGATTATAATGGTCCATAGTGAACTGAATCCATGTCTGACTCCAGATTCGAATGGTCCATAGTGAACTGAATCCATGCCTGACTCCAGATTCTAATGGGCCATAGTGAACTGAATCCATGCCTGACTCCAGATTCTAATGGTCCAGAGTGAACTGAATCCATGTCTGACTCCAGATTCTATTGGTCCATAGTGAACTGAATCCATGTCTGACTACAGATTCTAATGGTCCATAGTGAACTGAATCCATGCCTGACTCCAGATTCTAATGGGCCATAGTGAACTGAATCCATGTCTGACTCCAGATTCTAATGGGCCATAGTGAACTGAATCCATGCCTGACTCCAGATTCTAATGGTCCAGAGTGAACTGAATCCATGCCTGACTCCAGATTCTAATGGTCCAGAGTGAACTGAATCCATGCCTGACTCCAGATTCTAATGGTCCATAGTGAACTGAATCCATGTCTGACTCCAGATTCTAATGGTCCATAGTGAACTGAATCCATGCCTGACTCCAGATTCTAATGGTCCATAGTGAACTGAATCCATGTCTGACTACAGATTCTAATGGTCCATAGTGAACTGAATCCATGCCTGACTCCAGATTCTAATGGTCCAGAGTGAACTGAATCCATGTCTGACTCCAGATTCTAATGGTCCATAGTGAACTGAATCCATGTCTGACTCCAGATTCTAATGGTCCATAGTGAACTGAATCCATGCCTGACTCCAGATTCTAATGGTCCATAGTGAACTGAATCCATGCCTGACTCCAGATTCTAATGGTTCAGAGTGAACTGAATCCATGTCTGACTCCAGATTATAATGGTCCAGAGTGAACTGAATCCATGTCTGACTACAGATTCTAATGGTCCATAGTGAACTGAATCCATGCCTGACTCCAGATTCTAATGGTCCATAGTGAACTGAATCCATGTCTGACTACAGATTCTAATGGTCCATAGTGAACTGAATCCATGCATGACTCCAGATTCTAATTGGCCATAGTGAACTGAATCCATGTCTGACTCCAGATTCTAATGGTCCATAGTGAACTGAATCCATGCCTGACTCCAGATTCTAATGGTCCAGAGTGAACTGAATCCATGTCTGACTCCAGATTCTAATGGTCCAGAGTGAACTGAATCCATGCCTGACTCCAGATTCTAATGGTCCAGAGTGAACTGAATCCATGCCTGACTCCAGATTCTAATGGTCCATAGTGAACTGAATCCATGTCTGACTCCAGATTCTAATGGTCCATAGTGAACTGAATCCATGTCTGACTCCAGATTCTAATGTTCCATAGTGAACTGAATCCATGCTTGACTCCAGATTCTAATGGTCCAGAGTGAACTGAATCCATGCCTGACTCCAGATTCTAATGGTCCAGAGTGAACTGAATCCATGCCTGACTCCAGATTCTAATGGTCCAGAGTGAACTGAATCCATGCCTGACTCCAGATTCTAATGGTCCATAGTGAACTGAATCCATGCCTGACTCCAGATTCTAATGGTTCAGAGTGAACTGAATCCATGTCTGACTCCAGATTATAATGGTCCAGAGTGAACTGAATCCATGTCTGACTCCAGATTCTAATGGTCCATAGTGAACTGAATCCATGCCTAACTCCAGATTCTAATGGTCCATAGTGAACTGAATCCATGCCTGACTCCAGATTCTAATGGTCCATAGTGAACTGAATCCATGCCTGACTCCAGATTCTAATGGTCCAGAGTGAACTGAATCCATGTCTGACTCCAGATTCTAATGGTCCATAGTGAACTGAATCCATGCCTGACTCCAGATTCTAATGGTCCAGAGTGAACTGAATCCATGTCTGACTCCAGATTCTAATGGTCCATAGTGAACTGAATCATGTCTGACTCAGATTCTAATGGTCCATAGTGAACTGAATCCATGCCTGACTCCAGATTCTAATGGTCCATAGTGAACTGAATCCATGTCTGACTCCAGATTCTAATGGTCCATAGTGAACTGAATCCATGCCTGACTCCAGATTCTAATTGGCCATAGTGAACTGAATCCATGTCTGACTCCAGATTCTATGGTCCATAGTGAACTGAATCCATGCCTGACTCCAGATTCTAATGGTCCATAGTGAACTGAATCCATGTCTGACTCCAGATTCTAATGGTCCATAGTGAACTGAATCCATGCCTGACTCCAGATTCTAATGGTCCAGAGTGAACTGAATCCATGCCTGACTCCAGATTCTAATGGTCCATAGTGAACTGAATTCTAATGGTCCAGGAACTGAATCCATGCCTGACTCCAGATTCTAATGGTCCAGAGTGAACTGAATCCATGCCTGACTCCAGATTCTAATGGTCCAGAGTGAACTGAATCCATGCCTGACTCCAGATTCTAATGGTCCAGAGTGAACTGAATCCATGTCTGACTCCAGATTCTAATGGTCCATAGTGAACTGAATCCATGTCTGACTCCAGATTCTAATGGTCCATAGTGAACTGAATCCATGCTGACTCCAGATTCTAATGGTCCAGAGTGAACTGAATCCATGCCTGACTCAGATTCTAATGGTCCATAGTGAACTGAATCCATGCCTGACTCCAGATTCTAATGGTCCATAGTGAACTGAATCCATGCCTGACTCCAGATTCTAATGGTCCATAGTGAACTGAATCCATGCCTGACTCCAGATTCTAATGGTCCATAGTGAACTGAATCCATGCCTGACTCCAGATTCTAATGGTCCAGAGTGAACTGAATCCATGTCTGACTCCAGATTCTAATGGTCCAGAGTGAACTGAATCCATGCCTGACTCCAGATTCTAATGGTCCATAGTGAACTGAATCCATGTCTGACTCCAGATTCTAATGGTCCATAGTGAACTGAATCCATGTCTGACTCCAGATTCTAATGGTCCATAGTGAACTGAATCCATGTCTGACTCCAGATTCTAATGGTCCATAGTGAACTGAATCCATGTCTGACTCCAGATTCTAATGGTCCATAGTGAACTGAATCCATGCCTGACTCCAGATTCTAATGGTCCAGAGTGAACTGAATCCATGTCTGACTCCAGATTCTAATGGTCCATAGTGAACTGAATCCATGCCTGACTCCAGATTATAATGGTCCATAGTGAACTGAATCCATGTCTGACTCCAGATTCTAATGGTCCAGAGTGAACTGAATCCATGTCTGACTCCAGATTCTAATGGTCCATAGTGAACTGAATCCATGCCTGACTCCAGATTCTAATGGTCCATAGTGAACTGAATCCATGTCTGACTCCAGATTCTAATGGTCCATAGTGAACTGAATCCATGGACTCCAGATTCTAATGGTCCAGAGTGAACTGAATCCATGCCTGACTCCAGATTCTAATGGTCCATAGTGAACTGAATCCATGCCTGACTCAGATTCTAATGGTCCAGAGTGAACTGAATCCATGCCTGACTCCAGATTCTAATGGTCCATAGTGAACTGAATCCATGTCTGACTCCAGATTCTAATGGTCCAAGTGAACTGAATCCATGTCTGACTCCAGTCTAATGGTCCATAGTGAACTGAATCCATGTCTGACTCCAGATTCTAATGGTCCATAGTGAACTGAATCCATGCCTGACTCCAGATTCTAATGGTCCATAGTGAACTGAATCCATGTCTGACTCCAGATTCTAATGGTCCATGAATCCATGCCTGACTCCAGATTCTAATGGTCCATAGTGAACTGAATCCATGCCTGACTCCAGATTCTAATGGTCCATAGTGAACTGAATCCATGCCTGACTCCAGATTCTAATGGTCCATAGTGAACTGAATCCATGCCTGACTCCAGATTCTAATGGGCCATAGTGAACTGAATCCATGTCTGACTCCAGATTCTAATGGTCCATAGTGAACTGAATCCATGCCTGACTCCAGATTCTAATGGGCCATAGTGAACTGAATCCATGCCTGACTCCAGATTCTAATGGTCCATAGTGAACTGAATCCATGTCTGACTCCAGATTCTAATGGTCCAGAGTGAACTGAATCCATGCCTGACTCCAGATTCTAATGGTCCATAGTGAACTGAATCCATGCCTGACTCCAGATTCTAATGGTCCATAGTGAACTGAATCCATGTCTGACTCCAGATTCTAATGGTCTATAGTGAACTGAATCCATGCCTGACTCCAGATTCTAATGGTCCAGAGTGAACTGAATCCATGTCTGACTCCAGATTCTAATGGTCCATAGTGAACTGAATCCATGCCTGACTCCAGATTCTAATGGTCCATAGTGAACTGAATCCATGCCTGACTCCAGATTCTAATGGTCCATAGTGAACTGAATCCATGTCTGACTCCAGATTCTAATGGTCCATAGTGAACTGAATCCATGACTCCAGATTCTAATGGTCCATGTGAACTGAATCCATGCCTGACTCCAGATTCTAATGGTCCATAGTGAACTGAATCCATGCCTGACTCCAGATTCTAATGGTCCATAGTGAACTGAATCCATGCCTGACTCCAGATTCTAATGGTCCATAGTGAACTGAATCCATGTCTGACTCCAGATTCTAATGGTCCATAGTGAACTGAATCCATGCCTGACTCCAGATTCTAATGGTCCATAGTGAACTGAATCCATGCCTGACTCCAGATTCTAATGGTCCATAGTGAACTGAATCCATGTCTGACTCCAGATTCTAATGGTCCATAAACTGAATCCATGTCTCAGATTCTAATGGTCCATAGTGAACTGAATCCATGCCTGACTCCAGATTCTAATGGTCCATAGTGAACTGAATCCATGCCTGACTCCAGATTCTAATGGTCCATAGTGAACTGAATCCATGCCTGACTCCAGATTCTAATGGTCCAGAGTGAACTGAATCCATGCTGACTCAGATTCTAATGGTCCAGAGTGAACTGAATCCATGTCTGACTCCAGATTCTAATGGTCCATAGTGAACTGAATCCATGTCTGACTCCAGATTCTAATGGTCCAGAGTGAACTGAATCCATGCCTGACTCCAGATTCTAATGGTCCATAGTGAACTGAATCCATGCCTGACTCCAGATTCTAATGGTCCATAGTGAACTGAATCCATGCCTGACTCCAGATTCTAATGGTCCATAGTGAACTGAATCCATGTCTGACTCCAGATTCTAATGGTCCATAGTGAACTGAATCCATGCCTGACTCCAGATTCTAATGGTCCAGAGTGAACTGAATCCATGCCTGACTCCAGATTCTAATGGTCCAGAGTGAACTGAATCCATGCCTGACTCCAGATTCTAATGGTCCAGAGTGAACTGAATCCATGTCTGACTCCAGATTCTAATGGTCCATAGTGAACTGAATCCATGTCTGACTCCAGATTCTAATGGTCCATAGTGAACTGAATCCATGCCTGACTCCAGATTCTAATGGTCCATAGTGAACTGAATCCATGCCTGACTCCAGATTCTAATGGTCCAGAGTGAACTGAATCCATGTCTGACTCCAGATTATAATGGTCCATAGTGAACTGAATCCATGTCTGACTCCAGATTCTAATGGTCCAGAGTGAACTGAATCCATGCCTGACTCCAGATTCTAATGGTCCATAGTGAACTGAATCCATGTCTGACTCCAGATTCTAATGGTCCAGAGTGAACTGAATCCATGCCTGACTCCAGATTCTAATGGTCCATAGTGAACTGAATCCATGCCTGACTCCAGATTCTAATGGTCCATAGTGAACTGAATCCATGCCTGACTCCAGATTCTAATGGTCCATAGTGAACTGAATCCATGTCTGACTCCAGATTCTAATGGTCCATAGTGAACTGAATCCATGACTCCAGATTCTAATGGTCCAGAGTGAACTGAATCCATGCCTGACTCCAGATTCTAATGGTCCATAGTGAACTGAATCCATGCCTGACTCCAGATTCTAATGGTCCATAGTGAACTGAATCCATGTCTGACTACAGATTCAAATTGTCCATAGTGAACTGAATCCATGCCTGACTCCAGATTCTAATGGTCCAGAGTGAACTGAATCCATGCCTGACTCCAGATTCTAATGGTCCAGAGTGAACTGAATCCATGCCTGACTCCAGATTCTAATGGTCCATAGTGAACTGAATCCATGCCTGACTCCAGATTCTAATGGTCCATAGTGAACTGAATCCATGCCTGACTCCAGATTCTAATGGTCCATAGTGAACTGAATCCATGTCTGACTCCAGATTCTAATGGTCCATAGTGAACTGAATCCATGCCTGACTCCAGATTCTAATGGTCCATAGTGAACTGAATCCATGTCTGACTCCAGATTCTAATGGTCCATAGTGAACTGAATCCATGCCTGACTCCAGATTCTAATGGTCCAGAGTGAACTGAATCCATGCCTGACTCCAGATTCTAATGGTCCAGAGTGAACTGAATCCATGCCTGACTCCAGATTCTAATGGTCCATAGTGAACTGAATCCATGTCTGACTCCAGATTCTAATGGTCCATAGTGAACTGAATCCATGTCTGACTCCAGATTCTAATGGTCCAGAGTGAACTGAATCCATGTCTGACTCCAGATTCTAATGGTCCATAGTGAACTGAATCCATGCCTGACTCCAGATTCTAATGGTCCATAGTGAACTGAATCCATGCCTGACTCCAGATTCTAATGGTCCATAGTGAACTGAATCCATGTCTGACTCCAGATTCTAATGGTTCATAGTGAACTGAATCCATGCCTGACTCCAGATTCTAATGGTCCATAGTGAACTGAATCCATGTCTGACTCCAGATTCTAATGGTCCAGAGTGAACTGAATCCATGCCTGACTCCAGATTCTAATGGTCCAGAGTGAACTGAATCCATGCCTGACTCCAGATTCTAATGGTCCATAGTGAACTGAATCCATGCCTGACTCCAGATTCTAATGGTCCAGAGTGAACTGAATCCATGTCTGACTCCAGATTCTAATGGTCCATAGTGAACTAAATCCATATCTGACGCCAGATTCTAATGGTTCATAGTGAACTGGATGTCAGAAGGTGAATTCCAATGTAAGTCGCTCTGGATAAGAGCGTCTGCTAAGACTCTAATGTAATGTAAACTGAATCCATGCCTGACTCCAGATTCTAATGGTCCATAGAGAACTGAATCCATGTCTGACTCCAGATTCTAATGGTCCATAGTGAACTGAATCCATGCCTGACTCCAGATTCTAATGGTCCAGAGTGAACTGAATCCATGCCTGACTCCAGATTCTAATGGTCCAGAGTGAACTGAATCCATGCCTGACTCCAGATTCTAATGGTCCACAGTGAACTGAATCCATGTCTGACTCCAGATTCTAATGGTCCATAGTGAACTGAATCCATGTCTGACTCCAGATTCTAATGGTCCATAGTGAACTGAATCCATGCCTGACTCCAGATTCTAATGGTCCAGAGTGAACTGAATCCATGTCTGACTCCAGATTCTAATGGTCCATAGTGAACTGAATCCATGTCTGACTCCAGATTCTAATGGTCCATAGTGAACTGAATCCATGTCTGACTCCAGATTCTAATGGTCCATAGTGAACTGATTCCATGCCTGACTCCAGATTCTAATGGCCATAGTGAACTGAATCCATGCTTGACTTCAGATTCTAATGGTCCAGAGTGAACTGAATCCATGCCTGACTCCAGATTCTAATGGTCCATAGTGAACTGAATCCATGTCTGACTCCAGATTCTAATGGTCCATAGTGAACTGAATCCATGCCTGACTCCAGATTCTAATGGTCCATAGTGAACTGAATCCATGTCTGACTCCAGATTCTAATGGTCCATAGTGAACTGAATCCATGCCTGACTCCAGATTCTAATGGTCCAGAGTGAACTGAATCCATGTCTGACTCCAGATTCTAATGGTCCAGAGTGAACTGAATCCATGCCTGACTCCAGATTCTAATGGTCCAGAGTGAACTGAATCCATGCCTGACTCCAGATTCTAATGGTCCATAGTGAACTGAATCCATGTCTGACTCCAGATTCTAATGGTCCAGAGTGAACTGAATCCATGCCTGACTCCAGATTCTAATGGTCCATAGTGAACTGAATCCATGCCTGACTCCAGATTCTAATGGTCCAGAGTGAACTGAATCCATGTCTGACTCCAGATTCTAATGGTCCATAGTGAACTAAATCCATATCTGACTCCAGATTCTAATGGTCCATAGTGAACTGAATCCATGCCTGACTCCAGATTCTAATGGTCCATAGTGAACTGAATCCATGTCTGACTCCAGATTCTAATGGTCCATAGTGAACTGAATCCATGCCTGACTCCAGATTCTAATGGTCCATAGTGAACTGAATCCATGCCTGACTCCAGATTCTAATGGTCCATAGTGAACTGAATCCATGCCTGACTCCAGATTCTAATGGTCCATAGTGAACTGAATCCATGCCTGACTCCAGATTCTAATGGTCCATAGTGAACTGAATCCATGTCTGACTCCAGATTCTAATGGTCCATAGTGAACTAAATCCATATCTGACTCCAGATTCTAATGGTCCATAGTGAACTGAATCCATGCTTGACTCCAGATTATAATGGTCCATAGTGAACTGAATGCATGTTTGACTCCAGATTCTAATGGTCCAGAGTGAACTGAATCCATGTCTGACTCCAGATTCTAATGGTCCATAGTGAACTGAATCCATGCCTGACTCCAGATTCTAATGGTCCAAAGTGAACTGAATCCATGCCTGACTCCAGATTCTAATGGTCCAGAGTGAACTGAATCCATGCCTGACTCCAGATTCTAATGGTCCATAGTGAACTGAATCCATGTCTGACTCCAGATTCTAATGCTCCATAGTGAACTGAATCCATGCTTGACTCCAGATTCTAATGGTCCAGAGTGAACTGAATCCATGTCTGACTCCAGATTCTAATGGTCCATAGTGAACTGAATCCATGCCTGACTCCAGATTCTAATGGTCCAAAGTGAACTGAATCCATGATTGACTCCAGATTATAATGGTCCATAGTGAACTGAATCCATGCCTGACTCCAGATTCTAATGGTCCATAGTGAACTGAATCCATGTCTGACTCCAGATTCTAATGGTCCATAGTGAACTGAATCCATGCCTGACTCCAGATTCTAATGGTCCATAGTGAACTGAATCCATGCCTGACTCCAGATTCTAATGGTCCATAGTGAACTGAATCCATGCCTGACTCCAGATTCTAATGGTCCATAGTGAACTGAATCCATGTCTGACTCCAGATTCTAATGGTCCATAGTGAACTGAATCCATGCCTGACTCCAGATTCTAATGGTCCATAGTGAACTGAATCCATGCCTGACTCCAGATTCTAATGGTCCATAGTGAACTGAATCCATGTCTGACTCCAGATTCTAATGGTCCATAGTGAACTGAATCCATGCCTGACTCCAGATTCTAATGGTCCATAGTGAACTGAATCCATGCTTGACTCCAGATTCTAATGGTCCAGAGTGAACTGAATCCATGCCTGACTCCAGATTCTAATGGTCCAGAGTGAACTGAATCCATGCCTGACTCCAGATTCTAATGGTCCAGAGTGAACTGAATCCATGCCTGACTCCAGATTCTAATGATCCATAGTGAACTGAATCCATGTCTGACTCCAGATTCTAATGGTCCATAGTGAACTGAATCCATGCCTGACTCCAGATTCTAATGGTCCATAGTGAACTGAATCCATGCCTGACTCCAGATTCTAATGGTCCAGAGTGAACTGAATCCATGCCTGACTCCAGATTCTAATGGTCCATAGTGAACTGAATCCATGCCTGACTCCAGATTCTAATGGTCCATAGTGAACTGAATCCATGTCTGACTCCAGATTCTAATGGTCCATAGTGAACTGAATCCATGCCTGACTCCAGATTCTAATGGTCCAGAGTGAACTGAATCCATGTCTGACTCCAGATTCTAATGGTCCAGAGTGAACTGAATCCATGCCTGACTCCAGATTCTAATGGTCCAGAGTGAACTGAATCCATGTCTGACTCCAGATTCTAATGGTCCATAGTGAACTAAATCCATGTCTGACTCCAGATTCTAATGGTCCATAGTGAACTGAATCCATGCCTGACTCCAGATTCTAATGGTCCAGAGTGAACTGAATCCATGCCTGACTCCAGATTCTAATGGTCCAGAGTGAACTGAATCCATGTCTGACTCCAGATTCTAATGGTCCATAGTGAACTGAATCCATGTCTGACTCCAGATTCTAATGGTCCATAGTGAACTGAATCCATGCCTGACTCCAGATTCTAATGGTCCATAGTGAACTGAATCCATGCCTGACTCCAGATTCTAATGGTCCATAGTGAACTGAATCCATGTCTGACTCCAGATTCTAATGGTCCATAGAACTGAATCCATACTCCATTCTAATGGTCCAGAGTGAACTGAATCCATGCCTGACTCCAGATTCTAATGGTCCATAGTGAACTGAATCCATGCCTGACTCCAGATTCTAATGGTCCATAGTGAACTGAATCCATGTCTGACTCCAGATTCTAATGGTCCAGAGTGAACTGAATCCATGCCTGACTCCAGATTCTAATGGTCCAGAGTGAACTGAATCCATGCCTGACTCCAGATTCTAATGGTCCAGAGTGAACTGAATCCATGCCTGACTCCAGATTCTAATGGTCCATAGTGAACTGAATCCATGCCTGACTCCAGATTCTAATGGTCCATAGTGAACTGAATCCATGCCTGACTCCAGATTCTAATGGTCCATAGTGAACTGAATCCATGTCTGACTCCAGATTCTAATGGTCCATAGTGAACTGAATCCATGCCTGACTCCAGATTCTAATGGTCCATAGTGAACTGAATCCATGTCTGACTCCAGATTCTAATGGTCCATAGTGAACTGAATCCATGCCTGACTCCAGATTCTAATGGTCCAGAGTGAACTGAATCCATGCCTGACTCCAGATTCTAATGGTCCAGAGTGAACTGAATCCATGCCTGACTCCAGATTCTAATGGTCCAGAGTGAACTGAATCCATGTCTGACTCCAGATTCTAATGGTCCATAGTGAACTGAATCCATGTCTGACTCCAGATTCTAATGGTCCATAGTGAACTGAATCCATGTCTGACTCCAGATTCTAATGGTCCATAGTGAACTGAATCCATGCCTGACTCCAGATTCTAATGGTCCATAGTGAACTGAATCCATGCCTGACTCCAGATTCTAATGGTCCATAGTGAACTGAATCCATGTCTGACTCCAGATTCTAATGGTCCATAGTGAACTGAATCCATGCCTGACTCCAGATTCTAATGATCCAGAGTGAACTGAATCCATGTCTGACTCCAGATTCTAATGGTCCAGAGTGAACTGAATCCATGCCTGACTCCAGATTCTAATGGTCCAGAGTGAACTGAATCCATGCCTGACTCCAGATTCTAATGGTCCATAGTGAACTGAATCCATGCCTGACTCCAGATTCTAATGGTCCAGAGTGAACTGAATCCATGTCTGACTCCAGATTCTAATGGTCCATAGTGAACTAAATCCATATCTGACTCCAGATTCTAATGGTCCATAGTGAACTGAATCCATGCCTGACTCCAGATTCTAATGGTCCAATGTAATGAAATGAATCCATGCCTGACTCCAGATTCTAATGGTCCATAGTGAACTGAATCCATGTCTGACTCCAGATTCTAATGGTCCATAGTGAACTGAATCCATGCCTGACTCCAGATTCTAATGGTCCAGAGTGAACTGAATCCATGCCTGAACTGAATCCATGCCTGACTCCAGATTCTAATGGTCCATAGTGAACTGAATCCATGTCTGACTCCAGATTCTAATGGTCCACAGTGAACTGAATCCATGTCTGACTCCAGATTCTAATGGTCCATAGTGAACTGAATCCATGCCTGACTCCAGATTCTAATGGTCCAGAGTGAACTGAATCCATGCCTGACTCCAGATTCTAATGGTCCAGAGTGAACTGAATCCATGTCCTGACTCCAGATTCTAATGGTCCATAGTGAACTGAATCCATGTCTGACTCCAGATTCTAATGGTCCAGAGTGAACTGAATCCATGCCTGACTCCAGATTCTAATGGTCCAGAGTGAACTGAATCCATGCCTGACTCCAGATTCTAATGGTCCATAGTGAACTGAATCCATGCCTGACTCCAGATTCTAATGGTCCATAGTGAACTGAATCCATGCCTGACTCCAGATTCTAATGGTCCATAGTGAACTGAATCCATGTAAGTCTGATAAGAGCTCTGCTAAATGACTTAAATGTAATGTAAATGAATCCATGCCTGACTCCAGATTCTAATGGTCCATAGAGAACTGAATCCATGTCTGACTCCAGATTCTAATGGTCCATAGTGAACTGAATCCATGCCTGACTCCAGATTCTAATGGTCCAGAGTGAACTGAATCCATGCCTGACTCCAGATTCTAATGGTCCAGAGTGAACTGAATCCATGCCTGACTCCAGATTCTAATGGTCCAGAGTGAACTGAATCCATGCCTGACTCCAGATTCTAATGGTCCATAGTGAACTGAATCCATGTCTGACTCCAGATTCTAATGGTCCATAGTGAACTGAATCCATGCCTGACTCCAGATTCTAGATTCTAATGGTCCATAGTGAACTGAATCCATGCCTGACTCCAGATTCTAATGGTCCATAGTGAACTGAATCCATGTCTGACTCCAGATTCTAATGGTCCATAGTGAACTGAATCCATGCCTGACTCCAGATTCTAATGGTCCATAATGAACTGAATCCATGTCTGACTCCAGATTCTAATGGTCCATATTGAACTGAATCCATGTCTGACTCCAGATTCTAATGGTCCATAGTGAACTGAATCCATGCTTGACTCCAGATTCTAATGGTCCAGAGTGAACTGAATCCATGCCTGACTCCAGATTCTAATGGTCCATAGTGAACTGAATCCATGCCTGACTCCAGATTCTAATGGTCCATAGTGAACTGAATCCATGCCTGACTCCAGATTCTAATGGTCCATAGTGAACTGAATCCATGCCTGACTCCAGATTCTAATTGTCCATCGTGAACTGAATCCATGCCTGACTCCAGATTCTAATGGTCCATAGTGAACTGAATCCATGTCTGACTCCAGATTCTAATGGTCCATATTGAACTGAATCCATGTCTGACTCCAGATTCTAATGGTCCATAGTGAACTGAATCCATGCTTGACTCCAGATTCTAATGGTCCAGAGTGAACTGAATCCATGCCTGACTCCAGATTCTAATGGTCCATAGTGAACTGAATCCATGTCTGACTCCAGATTCTAATGGTCCAGAGTGAACTGAATCCATGCCTGACTCCAGATTCTAATGGTCCATAGTGAACTGAATCCATGCCTGACTCCAGATTCTAATGGTCCATAGTGAACTGAATCCATGTCTGACTCCAGATTCTAATGGTCCATAGTGAACTGAATCCATGTCTGACTCCAGATTCTAATGGTCCAGAGTGAACTGAATCCATGTCTGACTCCAGATTCTAATGGTCCATAGTGAACTAAATCCATGTCTGACTCCAGATTCTAATGGTCCATAGTGAACTGAATCCATGCCTGACTCCAGATTCTAATGGTCCATAGTGAACTGAATCCATGTCTGACTCCAGATTCTAATGGTCCATAGTGAACTGAATCCATGCCTGACTCCAGATTCTAATGGTCCAGAGTGAACTGAATCCATGTCTGACTCCAGATTCTAAATGGTCCAGAGTGAACTGAATCCATGCCTGACTCCAGATTCTAATGGTCCAGAGTGAACTGAATCCATGCCTGACTCCAGATTCTAATGGTCCATAGTGAACTGAATCCATGCCTGACTCCAGATTCTAATGGTCCAGAGTGAACTGAATCCATGTCTGACTCCAGATTCTAATGGTCCATAGTGAACTGAATCCATGTCTGACTCCAGATTCTAATGGTCCATAGTGAACTGGATGTCAGAAGGTGAATTCACCAGATTCTAATGGTCCATAGTGAACTGAATCCATGCCTGACTCCAGATTCTAATGGTCCATAGTGAACTGAATCCATGTCTGACTCCAGATTCTAATGGTCCATAGTGAACTGAATCCATGCCTGACTCCAGATTCTAATGGTCCAGAGTGAACTGAATCCATGCCTGACTCCAGATTCTAATGGTCCATAGTGAACTGAATCCATGCCTGACTCCAGATTCTAATGGTCCAGAGTGAACTGAATCCATGTCTGACTCCAGATTCTAATGGTCCACAGTGAACTGAATCCATGTCTGACTCCAGATTCTAATGGTCCATAGTGAACTGAATCCATGCTTGACTCCAGATTCTAATGGTCCAGAGTGAACTGAATCCATGCCTGACTCCAGATTCTAATGGTCCAGAGTGAACTGAATCCATGTCTGACTCCAGATTCTAATGGTCCATAGTGGACTGAATCCATGTCTGACTCCAGATTCTAATGGTCCAGAGTGAACTGAATCCATGCCTGACTCCAGATTCTAATGGTCCAGAGTGAACTGAATCCATGCCTGACTCCAGATTCTAATGGTCCATAGTGAACTGAATCCATGCCTGACTCCAGATTCTAATGATCCAGAGTGAACTGAATCCATGCCTGACTCCAGATTCTAATGGTCCAGAACTGGATCCAATGGTCCATAAGAGCAGTGAACTGAATTCTAATGGTCCATAGAGAACTGAATCCATGTCTGACTCCAGATTCTAATGGTCCATAGTGAACTGAATCCATGCCTGACTCCAGATTCTAATGATCCAGAGTGAACTGAATCCATGCCTGACTCCAGATTCTAATGGTCCAGAGTGAACTGAATCCATGTCTGACTCCAGATTCTAATGGTCCATAGTGAACTGAATCCATGCCTGAATCCAGATTCTAATGGTCCAGAGTGAACTGAATCCATGCCTGACTCCAGATTCTAATGGTCCATAGTGAACTGAATCCATGCCTGACTCCAGATTCTAATAGTCCACAGTGAACTGAATCCATGTCTGACTCCAGATTCTAATGGTCCATAGTGAACTGAATCCATGCTTGACTCCACATTCTAATGGTCCAGAGTGAACTGAATCCATGCCTGACTCCAGATTCTAATGGTCCATAGTGAACTGAATCCATGTCTGACTCCAGATTCTAATGGTCCATATTGAACTGAATCCATGTCTGACTCCAGATTCTAATGGTCCATAGTGAACTGAATCCATGCTTGACTCCAGATTCTAATGGTCCAGAGTGAACTGAATCCATGCCTGACTCCAGATTCTAATGGTCCATAGTGAACTGAATCCATGTCTGACTCCAGATTCTAATGGTCCATAGTGAACTGAATCCATGTCTGACTCCAGATTCTAATGGTCCATAGTGAACTGAATCCATGCCTAACTCCAGATTCTAATGGTCCAGAGTGAACTGAATCCATGCCTGACTCCAGATTCTAATGGTCCAGAGTGAACTGAATCCATGCCTGACTCCAGATTCTAATGGTTCAGAGTGAACTGAATCCATGACTGACTCCAGAACAGAGTGAATCCATGCCTGACTCCAGATTCTAATGGTCCATAGTGAACTGAATCCATGCCTGACTCCAGATTCTAATGGTCCATAGTGAACTGAATCCATGCCTGACTCCAGATTCTAATGGTCCATAGTGAACTGAATCCATGCTTGACTCCAGATTCTAATGGTCCAGAGTGAACTGAATCCATGCCTGACTCCAGATTCTAATGGTCCAGAGTGAACTGAATCCATGCCTGACTCCAGATTCTAATGGTCCAGAGTGAACTGAATCCATGCCTGACTCCAGATTCTAATGGTCCATAGTGAACTGAATCCATGCCTGACTCCAGATTCTAATGGTCCATAGTGAACTGAATCCATGCCTGACTCCAGATTCTAATGGTCCATAGTGAACTGAATCCATGCCTGACTCCAGATTCTAATGGTCCATAGTGAACTGAATCCATGCCTGACTCCAGATTCTAATGGTCCATAGTGAACTGAATCCATGTGAACTGAATCCATGACTCCAGATTCTAATGGTCCATAGTGAACTGAATCCATGCCTGACTCCAGATTCTAATGGTCCAGAGTGAACTGAATCCATGTCTGACTCCAGATTCTAATGGTCCATAGTGAACTGAATCCATGAAGGACTCCAGATTCTAATTTGTAAGTCGCTCTGGAATAAGGTCAGATTCTAAATGTGTAAATGAATCCATGCCTGACTCCAGATTCTAATGGTCCATAGTGAACTGAATCCATGTCTGACTCCAGATTCTAATGGTCCATAGTGAACTGAATCCATGCCTGACTCCAGATTCTAATGGTCCAGAGTGAACTGAATCCATGCCTGACTCCAGATTCTAATGGTCCATAGTGAACTGAATCCATGCCTGACTCCAGATTCTAATGGTCCAGAGTGAACTGAATCCATGTCTGACTCCAGATTCTAATGGTCCATAGTGAACTGAATCCATGTCTGACTCCAGATTCTAATGGTCCAGATTCTAATGGTGAACTGAATCCATGCCTGACTCCAGATTCTAATGGTCCATAGTGAACTGAATCCATGTCTGACTCCAGATTCTAATGGTCCATAGTGAACTGAATCCATGACTCCATTCTAATGGTCCATGAACTGAATCCATGCCTGACTCCAGATTCTAATGGTCCATAGTGAACTGAATCCATGCCTGACTCCAGATTCTAATGGTCCATAGTGAACTGAATCCATGTCTGACTCCAGATTCTAATGGTCCATAATGAACTGAATCCATGTCTGACTCCAGATTCTAATGGTCCATAGTGAACTGAATCCATGCTTGACTCCAGATTCTAATGGTCCAGAGTGAACTGAATCCATGCCTGACTCCAGATTCTAATGGTCCAGAGTGAACTGAATCCATGCCTGACTCCAGATTATAATGGTCCAGAGTGAACTGAATGCATGTCTGACTCCAGATTCTAATGGTCCATAGTGAACTGAATCCATGCCTGACTCCAGATTCTAATGGTCCATAGTGAACTGAATCCATGCCTGACTCCAGATTCTAATGGTCCATAGTGAACTGAATCCATGCCTGACTCCAGATTCTAATGGTCCATAGTGAACTGAATCCATGCCTGACTCCAGATTCTAATGGTCCATAGTGAACTGAATCCATGCTTGACTCCAGATTCTAATGGTCCAGAGTGAACTGAATCCATGCCTGACTCCAGATTCTAATGGTCCAGAGTGAACTGAATCCATGCCTGACTCCAGATTCTAATGGTCCAGAGTGAACTGAATCCATGCCTGACTCCAGATTCTAATGGTCCATAGTGAACTGAATCCATGCCTGACTCCAGATTCTAATGGTCCTAATGGTCCATAGTGAACTGAATCCATGCCTGACTCCAGATTCTAATGGTCCATAATGAACTGAATCCATGTCTGACTCCAGATTCTAATGGTCCATAGTGAACTGAATCCATGCCTGACTCCAGATTCTAATGGTCCAGAGTGAACTGAATCCATGCCTGACTCCAGATTCTAATGGTCCAGAGTGAACTGAATCCATGCCTGACTCCAGATTCTAATGGTCCATAGTGAACTGAATCCATTCCTGACTCCAGATTCTAATGGTCCATAGTGAACTGAATCCATGTCTGACTCCAGATTCTAATGGTCCATAGTGAACTTGCTTGACTCCAATTCTAATGGTCCAGAGTGAACTGAATCCATGCCTGACTCCAGATTCTAATGGTCCATAGTGAACTGAATCCATGCCTGACTCCAGATTCTAATGGTCCATAGTGAACTGAATCCATGCCTGACTCCAGATTCTAATGGTCCATAGTGAACTGAATCCATGCTCTGACTCCAGATTCCATACTCCAGATTCTAATGGTCCATAGTGAACTGAATCCATGCCTGACTCCAGATTCTAATGGTCCAGAGTGAACTGAATCCATGTCTGACTCCAGATTCTAATGGTCCATAGTGAACTGAATCCATGCCTGACTCCAGATTCTAATGGTCCATAGTGAACTGAATCCATGTCTGACTCCAGATTCTAATGGTCCATAGTGAACTGAATCCATGCCTGACTCCAGATTCTAATGGTCCAGAGTGAACTGAATCCATGTCTGACTCCAGATTCTAATGGTCCATAGTGAACTGAATCCATGCCTGACTCCAGATTCTAATGGTCCAGAGTGAACTGAATCCATGCCTGACTCCAGATTCTAATGGTCCATATTGAACTGAATCCATGCCTGACTCCAGATTCTAATGGTCCAGAGTGAACTGAATCCATGCCTGACTCCAGATTCTAATGGTCCATAGTGAACTGAATCCATGACTCCAGATTCTAATGGTCCATGTGAACTGAATCCATGACTCCAGATTCTAATGGTCCATAGTGAACTGAATCCATGCCTGACTCCAGATTCTAATGGTCCAGAGTGAACTGAATCCATGACTCCAGATTCTAATGGTCCATAGTGAACTGAATCCATGTCTGACTCCAGATTCTAATGGTCCATAGTGAACTGAATCCATGCCTGACTCCAGATTCTAATGGTCCATAGTGAACTGAATCCATGTCTGACTCCAGATTCTAATGGTCCATAGTGAACTGAATCCATGCCTGACTCCAGATTCTAATGGTCCAGAGTGAACTGAATCCATGCCTGACTCCAGATTCTAATGGTCCATAGTGAACTGAATCCATGTCTGACTCCAGATTCTAATGGTCCATAGTGAACTGAATCCATGCCTGACTCCAGATTCTAATGGTCCATAGTGAACTGAATCCATGTCTGACTCCAGATTCTAATGGTCCATAGTGAACTGAATCCATGCCTGACTCCAGATTCTAATGGTCCAGAGTGAACTGAATCCATGCCTGACTCCAGATTCTAATGGTCCATAGTGAACTGAATCCATGTCTGACTCCAGATTCTAATGGTCCATAGTGAACTGAATCCATGTCTGACTCCAGATTCTAATGGTCCATAGTGAACTGAATCCATGCTGACTCCAGATTCTAATGGTCCAGAGTGAACTGAATCCATGCCTGACTCCAGATTCTAATGGTCCATAGTGAACTGAATCCATGTCTGACTCCAGATTCTAATGGTCCATAGTGAACTGAATCCATGTCTGACTCCAGATTATAATGGTCCATAGTGAACTGAATCCATGCCTGACTCCAGATTCTAATGGTCCATAGTGAACTGAATCCATGCCTAACTCCAGATTCTAATGGTCCATAGTGAACTGAATCCATGCCTGACTCCAGATTCTAATGGTCCATAGTGAACTGAATCCATGTCTGACTCCAGATTCTAATGGTCCATAGTGAACTGAATCCATGCCTGACTCCAGATTCTAATGGTCCATAATGAACTGAATCCATGTCTGACTCCAGATTCTAATGGTCCATAGTGAACTGAATCCATGCCTGACTCCAGATTCTAATGGTCCATAGTGAACTGAATCCATGCCTGACTCCAGATTCTAATGGTCCAGAGTGAACTGAATCCATGCCTGACTCCAGATTCTAATGGTCCAGAGTGAACTGAATCCATGCCTGACTCCAGATTCTAATGGTCCATAGTGAACTGAATCCATGCCTGACTCCAGATTCTAATGGTCCATAGTGAACTGAATCCATGCCTGACTCCAGATTCTAATGGTCCATAGTGAACTGAATCCATGTCTGACTCCAGATTCTAATGGTCCATAGTGAACTGAATCCATGCCTGACTCCAGATTCTAATGGTCCATAGTGAACTGAATCCATGTCTGACTCCAGATTCTAATGGTCCAGAGTGAACTGAATCCATGCCTGACTCCAGATTCTAATGGTCCAGAGTGAACTGAATCCATGCCTGACTCCAGATTCTAATGGTCCATAGTGAACTGAATCCATGCCTGACTCCAGATTCTAATGGTCCATAGTGAACTGAATCCATGTCTGACTCCAGATTCTAATGGTCCATAGTGAACTGAATCCATGCTGACTCCAGATTCTAATGGTCCAGAGTGAACTGAATCCATGCCTGACTCCAGATTCTAATGGTCCATAGTGAACTGAATCCATGCCTGACTCCAGATTCTAATGGTCCATAGTGAACTGAATCCATGTCTGACTCCAGATTCTAATGGTCCATAGTGAACTGAATCCATGCCTGACTCCAGATTCTAATGGTCCATAGTGAACTGAATCCATGTCTGACTCCAGATTCTAATGGTCCATAGTGAACTGAATCCATGTCTGACTCCAGATTCTAATGGTCCAAGTGAACTGAATCCATGCCTGACTCCAGATTCTAATGGTCCATAGTGAACTGAATCCATGCCTGACTCCAGATTCTAATGGTCCAGAGTGAACTGAATCCATGCCTGACTCCAGATTCTAATGGTCCATAGTGAACTGAATCCATGCCTGACTCCAGATTCTAATGGTCCAGAGTGAACTGAATCCATGCCTGACTCCAGATTCTAATGGTCCATAGTGAACTGAATCCATGCCTGACTCCAGATTCTAATGGTCCATAGTGAACTGAATCCATGCCTGACTCCAGATTCTAATGGTCCATAGTGAACTGAATCCATGCCTGACTCCAGATTCTAATGGTCCATAGTGAACTGAATCCATGCCTGACTCCAGATTCTAATGGTCCAGAGTGAACTGAATCCATGCCTGACTCCAGATTCTAATGGTCCATAGTGAACTGAATCCATGCCTGACTCCAGATTCTAATGGTCCAGAGTGAACTGAATCCATGCCTGACTCCAGATTCTAATGGTCCAGAGTGAACTGAATCCATGCCTGACTCCAGATTCTAATGGTCCATAGTGAACTGAATCCATGCCTGACTCCAGATTCTAATGGTCCATAGTGAACTGAATCCATGCCTGACTCCAGATTCTAATGGTCCAGAGTGAACTGAATCCATGTCTGACTCCAGATTCTAATGGTCCATAGAACTGAATCCATGTCTGACTCCAGATTCTAATGGTCCATAGTGAACTGAATCCATGCCTGACTCCAGATTCTAATGGTCCATAGTGAACTGAATCCATGCCTGACTCCAGATTCTAATGGTCCATAGTGAACTGAATCCATGCCTGACTCCAGATTCTAATGGTCCAGAGTGAACTGAATCCATGCCTGACTCCAGATTCTAATGGTCCAGAGTGAACTGAATCCATGCCTGACTCCAGATTCTAATGGTCCATAGTGAACTGAATCCATGTCTGACTCCAGATTCTAATGGTCCACAGTGAACTGAATCCATGTCTGACTCCAGATTCTAATGGTCCATAGTGAACTGAATCCATGCTTGACTCCAGATTCTAATGGTCCAGAGTGAACTGAATCCATGCCTGACTCCAGATTCTAATGGTCCATAATGGACTCCAATGGTCCATAGTGAACTGAATCCATGTCTGACTCCAGATTCTAATGGTCCATAGTGAACTGAATCCATGCCTGACTCCAGATTCTAATGGTCCATAGTGAACTGAATCCATGCCTGACTCCAGATTCTAATGGTCCATAGTGAACTGAATCCATGCCTGACTCCAGATTCTAATGGTCCATAGTGAACTGAATCCATGCCTGACTCCAGATTCTAATGGTCCATAGTGAACTGAATCCATGTCTGACTCCAGATTCTAATGGTCCATAGTGAACTGAATCCATGCCTGACTCCAGATTCTAATGGTCCATAGTGAACTGAATCCATGCCTGACTCCAGATTCTAATGGTCCATAGTGAACTGAATCCATGCCTGACTCCAGATTCTAATGGTCCAGAGTGAACTGAATCCATGTCTGACTCCAGATTCTAATGGTCCATAGTGAACTGAATCCATGCTGACTCCAGATTCTAATGGTCCATAGTGAACTGAATCCATGCCTGACTCCAGATTCTAATGGTCCATAGTGAACTGAATCCATGCCTGACTCCAGATTCTAATGGTCCAGAGTGAACTGAATCCATGTCTGACTCCAGATTCTAATGGTCCATAGTGAACTGAATCCATGTCTGACTCCAGATTCTAATGGTCCAGAGTGAACTGAATCCATGCCTGACTCCAGATTCTAATGGTCCATAGTGAACTGAATCCATGCCTGACTCCAGATTCTAATGGTCCATAGTGAACTGAATCCATGTCTGACTCCAGATTCTAATGGTCCATAGTGAACTGAATCCATGCTGACTCCAGATTCTAATGGTCCAGAGTGAACTGAATCCATGCCTGACTCCAGATTCTAATGGTCCATAGTGAACTGAATCCATGTCTGACTCCAGATTCTAATGGTCCATAGTGAACTGAATCCATGTCTGACTCCAGATTCTAATGGTCCATAGTGAACTGAATCCATGCCTGACTCCAGATTCTAATGGTCCATAGTGAACTGAATCCATGCCTGACTCCAGATTCTAATGGTCCATAGTGAACTGAATCCATGTCTGACTCCAGATTCTAATGGTCCATAGTGAACTGAATCCATGTCTGACTCCAGATTCTAATGGTCCATAGTGAACTGAATCCATGCCTGACTCCAGATTCTAATGGTCCATAGTGAACTGAATCCATGCCTGACTCCAGATTCTAATGGTCCATAGTGAACTGAATCCATGCCTGACTCCAGATTCTAATGGTCCATAGTGAACTGAATCCATGCCTGACTCCAGATTCTAATGGTCCATAGTGAACTGAATCCATGCCTGACTCCAGATTCTAATGGTCCATAGTGAACTGAATCCATGCCTGACTCCAGATTCTAATGGTCCATAGTGAACTGAATCCATGTCTGACTCCAGATTCTAATGGTCCATAGTGAACTGAATCCATGCTGACTCCAGATTCTAATGGTCCATAGTGAACTGAATCCATGCTTGACTCCAGATTCTAATGGTCCAGAGTGAACTGAATCCATGCCTGACTCCAGATTCTAATGATCCAGAGTGAACTGAATCCATGCCTGACTCCAGATTCTAATGGTCCATAGTGAACTGAATCCATGCCTGACTCCAGATTCTAATGGTCCATAGTGAACTGAATCCATGTCTGACTCCAGATTCTAATGGTCCATAGTGAACTGAATCCATGCCTGACTCCAGATTCTAATGGTCCAGAGTGAACTGAATCCATGTCTGACTCCAGATTCTAATGGTCCATAGTGAACTGAATCCATGCCTGACTCCAGATTATAATGGTCCATAGTGAACTGAATGCATGCTAGACTCCAGATTCTAATGGTCCAGAGTGAACTGAATCCATGTCTGACTCCAGATTCTAATGGTCCATAGTGAACTGAATCCATGCCTGACTCCAGATTCTAATTGTCCATAGTGAACTGAATGCATGCTAGACTCCAGATTCTAATGGTCCAGAGTGAACTGAATCCATGTCTGACTCCAGATTCTAATGGTCCATAGTGAACTGAATCCATGCCTGACTCCAGATTCTTATGGTCCAAAGTGAACTGAATCCATGCCTGACTCCAGATTCTAATGGTCCATAGTGAACTGAATCCATGCCTGACTCCAGATTCTAATGGTCCATAGTGAACTGAATCCATGTCTGACTCCAGATTCTAATGGTCCATAGTGAACTAAATCCATGTCTGACTCCAGATTCTAATGGTCCATAGTGAACTGAATCCATGCCTGACTCCAGATTCTAATGGTCCATAGTGAACTGAATCCATGTCTGACTCCAGATTCTAATGGTCCATAGTGAACTGAATCCATGCCTGACTCCAGATTCTAATGGTCCATAGTGAACTGAATCCATGTCTGACTCCAGATTCTAATGGTCCATAGTGAACTGAATCCATGCCTGACTCCAGATTCTAATAGTCCAGAGTGAACTGAATCCATGTCTGACTCCAGATTCTAATGGTCCATAGTGAACTGAATCCATGCCTGACTCCAGATTCTAATGGTCCATAGTGAACTGAATCCATGCCTGACTCCAGATTCTAATGGTCCATAGTGAACTGAATCCATGTCTGACTCCAGATTCTAATGGTCCATAGTGAACTGAATCCATGCTGACTCCAGATTCTAATGGTCCATAGTGAACTGAATCCATGCCTGACTCCAGATTATAATGGTCCATAGTGAACTGAATCCATGTCTGACTCCAGATTCTAATGGTCCATAGTGAACTGAATCCATGCCTGACTCCAGATTCTAATGGTCCATAGTGAACTGAATCCATGCCTGACTCCAGATTCTAATGGTCCATAGTGAACTGAATCCATGCCTGACTCCAGATTCTAATGGTCCAGAGTGAACTGAATCCATGCCTGACTCCAGATTCTAATGGTCCATAGTGAACTGAATCCATGCCTGACTCCAGATTCTAATGGTCCAGAGTGAACTGAATCCATGTCTGACTCCAGATTCTAATGGTCCATAGTGAACTGAATCCATGTCTGACTCCAGATTCTAATGGTCCATAGTGAACTGAATCCATGCCTGACTCCAGATTCTAATGGTCCATAGTGAACTGAATCCATGCTGACTCCAGATTCTAATGGTCCATAGTGAACTGAATCCATGCCTGACTCCAGATTCTAATGGTCCATAGTGAACTGAATCCATGCCTGACTCCAGATTCTAATGGTCCATAATGAACTGAATCCATGTCTGACTCCAAATTCTAATGGTCCATAGTGAACTGAATCCATGCCTGACTCCAGATTCTAATGGTCCAGAGTGAACTGAATCCATGCCTGACTCCAGATTCTAATGGTCCATAGTGAACTGAATCCATGCCTGACTCCAGATTCTAATGGTCCAGAGTGAACTGAATCCATGCCTGACTCCAGATTCTAATGGTCCATAGTGAACTGAATCCATGCCTGACTCCAGATTCTAATGGTCCATAGTGAACTGAATCCATGCCTGACTCCAGATTCTAATGGTCCAGAGTGAACTGAATCCATGTCTGACTCCAGATTCTAATGGTCCATAGTGAACTGAATCCATGCCTGACTCCAGATTCTAATGGTCCATAGTGAACTGAATCCATGCCTGACTCCAGATTCTAATGGTCCATAGTGAACTGAATCCATGTCTGACTCCAGATTCTAATGGTCCATAGTGAACTGAATCCATGCCTGACTCCAGATTCTAATGGTCCATAGTGAACTGAATCCATGCCTGACTCCAGATTCTAATGGTCCATAGTGAACTGAATCCATGCCTGACTCCAGATTCTAATGGTCCAGAGTGAACTGAATCCATGTCTGACTCCAGATTCTAATGGTCCATAGTGAACTGAATCCATGTCTGACTCCAGATTCTAATGGTCCATAGTGAACTGAATCCATGCCTGACTCCAGATTCTAATGGTCCATAGTGAACTGAATCCATGCCTGACTCCAGATTCTAATGGTCCATAGTGAACTGAATCCATGCCTGACTCCAGATTCTAATGGTCCATAGTGAACTGAATCCATGTCTGACTCCAGATTCTAATGGTCCATAGTGAACTAAATCCATGTCTGACTCCAGATTATAATGGTCCATAGTGAACTGAATCCATGTCTGACTCCAGATTCTAATGGTCCAGAGTGAACTGAATCCATGTCTGACTCCAGATTCTAATGGTCCATAGTGAACTGAATCCATGCCTGACTCCAGATTCTAATGGTCCATAGTGAACTGAATCCATGTCTGACTCCAGATTCTAATGGTCCATAGTGAACTGAATCCATGCCTGACTCCAGATTCTAATGGTCCATAGTGAACTGAATCCATGTCTGACTCCAGATTCTAATGGTCCATAGTGAACTGAATCCATGCCTGACTCCAGATTCTAATGGTCCATAGTGAACTGAATCCATGCCTGACTCCAGATTCTAATGGTCCATAGTGAACTGAATCCATGCCTGACTCCAGATTCTAATGGTCCATAGTGAACTGAATCCATGCCTGACTCCAGATTCTAATGGTCCATAGTGAACTGAATCCATGCCTGACTCCAGATTCTAATGGTCCATAGTGAACTGAATCCATGTCTGACTCCAGATTCTAATGGTCCATAGTGAACTGAATCCATGCCTGACTCCAGATTCTAATGGTCCAGAGTGAACTGAATCCATGCCTGACTCCAGATTCTAATGGTCCATAGTGAACTGAATCCATGCCTGACTCCAGATTCTAATGGTCCAGAGTGAACTGAATCCATGTCTGATTACAGATTCTAATGGTCCATAGTGAACTGAATCCATGATTGACTCAAGATTATAATGGTCCATAGTGAACTGAATCCATGTCTGACTCCAGATTCTAATGGTCCATAGTGAACTGAATCCATGCCTGACTCCAGATTCTAATGGTCCATAGTGAACTGAATCCATGCCTGACTCCAGATTCTAATGGTCCATAGTGAACTGAATCCATGTCTGACTCCAGATTCTAATGGTCCATAGTGAACTGAATCCATGTCTGACTCCAGATTCTAATGGTCCATAGTGAACTGAATCCATGCCTGACTCCAGATTCTAATGGTCCAGAGTGAACTGAATCCATGCCTGACTCCAGATTCTAATGGTCCATAGTGAACTGAATCCATTCCTGACTCCAGATTCTAATGGTCCATAGTGAACTGAATCCATGTCTGACTCCAGATTCTAATGGTCCATAGTGAACTGAATCCATGCCTGACTCCAGATTCTAATGGTCCATAATGAACTGAATCCATGTCTGACTCCAGATTCTAATGGTCCATAGTGAACTGAATCCATGCCTGACTCCAGATTCTAATGGTCCATAGTGAACTGAATCCATGCCTGACTCCAGATTCTAATGGTCCATAGTGAACTGAATCCATGCCTGACTCCAGATTCTAATGGTCCAGAGTGAACTGAATCCATGCCTGACTCCAGATTCTAATGGTCCATAGTGAACTGAATCCATGCCTGACTCCAGATTCTAATGGTCCATAGTGAACTGAATCCATGCCTGACTCCAGATTCTAATGGTCCAGAGTGAACTGAATCCATGTCTGACTCCAGATTCTAATGGTCCATAGTGAACTGAATCCATGCCTGACTCCAGATTCTAATGGTCCATAGTGAACTGAATCCATGCCTGACTCCAGATTCTAATGGTCCATAGTGAACTGAATCCATGTCTGACTCCAGATTCTAATGGTCCATAGTGAACTGAATCCATGCCTGACTCCAGATTCTAATGGTCCATAGTGAACTAAATCCATGTCTGACTCCAGATTCTAATGGTCCATAGTGAACTGAATCCATGTCTGACTCCAGATTCTAATGGTCCATAGTGAACTAAATCCATGTCTGACTCCAGATTCTAATGGTCCATAGTGAACTGAATCCATGCCTGACTCCAGATTCTAATGGTCCATAGTGAACTGAATCCATGCCTGACTCCAGATTCTAATGGTCCAGAGTGAACTGAATCCATGTCTGACTCCAGATTCTAATGGTCCATAGTGAACTGAATCCATGCCTGACTCCAGATTCTAATGGTCCATAGTGAACTGAATCCATGCCTGACTCCAGATTCTAATGGTCCATAGTGAACTGAATCCATGCCTGACTCCAGATTCTAATGGTCCATAGTGAACTGAATCCATGCCTGACTCCAGATTCTAATGGTCCATAGTGAACTGAATCCATGTCTGACTCCAGATTCTAATGGTCCATAGTGAACTGAATCCATGCCTGACTCCAGATTCTAATGGTCCATAGTGAACTGAATCCATGTCTGACTCCAGATTCTAATGGTCCATAGTGAACTGAATCCATGCCTGACTCCAGATTCTAATGGTCCATAGTGAACTGAATCCATGTCTGACTCCAGATTCTAATGGTCCATAGTGAACTGAATCCATGCCTGACTCCAGATTCTAATGGTCCATAGTGAACTGAATCCATGTCTGACTCCAGATTCTAATGGTCCATAGTGAACTGAATCCATGTCTGACTCCAGATTCTAATGGTCCATAGTGAACTGAATCCATGCCTGACTCCAGATTCTAATGGTCCATAGTGAACTGAATCCATGCCTGACTCCAGATTCTAATGGTCCATAGTGAACTGAATCCATGTCTGACTCCAGATTCTAATGGTCCATAGTGAACTGAATCCATGCCTGACTCCAGATTCTAATGGTCCATAGTGAACTGAATCCATGTCTGACTCCAGATTCTAATGGTCCATAGTGAACTGAATCCATGCTTGACTCCAGATTCTAATGGTCCATAGTGAACTGAATCCATGCCTGACTCCAGATTCTAATGGTCCATAGTGAACTGAATCCATGCCTGACTCCAGATTCTAATGGTCCAGAGTGAACTGAATCCATGTCTGACTCCAGATTCTAATGGTCCATAGTGAACTGAATCCATGCCTGACTCCAGATTCTAATGGTCCATAGTGAACTGAATCCATGTCTGACTCCAGATTCTAATGGTCCATAGTGAACTGAATCCATGCCTGACTCCAGATTCTAATGGTCCAGAGTGAACTGAATCCATGTCTGACTCCAGATTCTAATGGTCCAGAGTGAACTGAATCCATGCCTGACTCCAGATTCTAATGGTCCATAGTGAACTGAATCCATGCCTGACTCCAGATTCTAATGGTCCATAGTGAACTGAATCCATGTCTGACTCCAGATTCTAATGGTCCATAGTGAACTGAATCCATGCCTGACTCCAGATTCTAATGGTCCAGAGTGAACTGAATCCATGTCTGACTCCAGATTCTAATGGTCCATAGTGAACTGAATCCATGCCTGACTCCAGATTCTAATGGTCCATAGTGAACTGAATCCATGCCTGACTCCAGATTCTAATGGTCCATAGTGAACTGAATCCATGCCTGACTCCAGATTCTAATGGTCCATAGTGAACTGAATCCATGCCTGACTCCAGATTCTAATGGTCCATAGTGAACTGAATCCATGCCTGACTCCAGATTATAATGGTCCATAGTGAACTGAATCCATGTCTGACTCCAGATTCTAATGGTCCAGAGTGAACTGAATCCATGCCTGACTCCAGATTCTAATGGTCCATAGTGAACTGAATCCATGCCTGACTCCAGATTCTAATGGTCCATAGTGAACTGAATCCATGTCTCCAGATTCTAATCCATAGTGAACTGAATCCATGCCTGACTCCAGATTCTAATGGTCCATAGTGAACTGAATCCATGTCTGACTCCAGATTCTAATGGTCCATAGTGAACTGAATCCATGCCTGACTCCAGATTCTAATGGTCCATAGTGAACTGAATCCATGCCTGACTCCAGATTCTAATGGTCCATAGTGAACTGAATCCATGTCTGACTCCAGATTCTAATGGTCCATAGTGAACTGAATCCATGCCTGACTCCAGATTCTAATGGTCCATAGTGAACTGAATCCATGCCTGACTCCAGATTCTAATGGTCCAGAGTGAACTGAATCCATGTCTGACTCCAGATTCTAATGGTCCATAGTGAACTGAATCCATGCCTGACTCCAGATTCTAATGGTCCAGAGTGAACTGAATCCATGTCTGACTCCAGATTCTAATGGTCCAGAGTGAACTGAATCCATGCCTGACTCCAGATTCTAATGGTCCATAGTGAACTGAATCCATGCCTGACTCCAGATTCTAATGGTCCATAGTGAACTGAATCCATGCCTGACTCCAGATTCTAATGGTCCATAGTGAACTGAATCCATGCCTGACTCCAGATTCTAATGGTCCATAGTGAACTGAATCCATGTCTGACTCCAGATTCTAATGGTCCATAGTGAACTGAATCCATGTCTGACTCCAGATTCTAATGGTCCATAGTGAACTGAATCCATCCATGCCTGACTCCAGATTCTAATGGTCCATAGTGAACTGAATCCATGTCTGACTCCAGATTCTAATGGTCCAGAGTGAACTGAATCCATGCCTGACTCCAGATTCTAATGGTCCATAGTGAACTGAATCAATGTCTGACTCCAGATTCTAATGGTCCATAGTGAACTGAATACCTGCCTGACTCCAGATTCGAATGGTCCATAGTGAACTGAATCCATGCCTGACTCCAGATTCTAATGGTCCAGAGTGAACTGAATCCATGTCTGACTCCAGATTCTAATGGTCCAGAGTGAACTGAATCCATGCCTGACTCCAGATTCTAATGGTCCATAGTGAACTGAATCCATGCCTGACTCCAGATTCTAATGGTCCATAGTGAACTGAATCCATGCCTGACTCCAGATTCTAATGGTCCATAGTGAACTGAATCCATGCCTGACTCCAGATTCTAATGGTCCATAGTGAACTGAATCCATGCCTGACTCCAGATTCTAATGGTCCAGAGTGAACTGAATCCATGTCTGACTCCAGATTCTAATGGTCCATAGTGAACTGAATCCATGTCTGACTCCAGATTCTAATGGTCCAGAGTGAACTGAATCCATGCCTGACTCCAGATTCTAATGGTCCATAGTGAACTGAATCCATGCCTGACTCCAGATTCTAATGGTCCATAGTGAACTGAATCCATGCCTGACTCCAGATTCTAATGGTCCATAGTGAACTGAATCCATGCCTGACTCCAGATTCTAATGGTCCATAGTGAACTGAATCCATGTCTGACTCCAGATTCTAATGGTCCATAGTGAACTGAATCCATGCCTGACTCCAGATTCTAATGGTCCAGAGTGAACTGAATCCATGTCTGACTCCAGATTCTAATGGTCCATAGTGAACTGAATCCATGCCTGACTCCAGATTCTAATGGTCCATAGTGAACTGAATCCATGCCTGACTCCAGATTCTAATGGTCCATAGTGAACTGAATCCATGTCTGACTCCAGATTCTAATGGTCCATAGTGAACTGAATCCATGCCTGACTCCAGATTCTAATGGTCCATAGTGAACTGAATCCATGCCTGACTCCAGATTCTAATGGTCCATAGTGAACTGAATCCATGCCTGACTCCAGATTCTAATGGTCCAGAGTGAACTGAATCCATGTCTGACTCCAGATTCTAATGGTCCAGAGTGAACTGAATCCATGCCTGACTCCAGATTCTAATGGTCCAGAGTGAACTGAATGCATGTCTGACTCCAGATTCTAATGGTCCATAGTGAACTGAATCCATGCCTAACTCCAGATTCTAATGGTCCATAGTGAACTGAATCCATGCCTGACTCCAGATTCTAATGGTCCATTGAACTGAATCCATGGACTCCAGATTCTAATGGTCCATAGTGAACTGAATCCATGTCTGACTCCAGATTCTAATGGTCCATAGTGAACTGAATCCATGCCTGACTCCAGATTCTAATGGTCCAGAGTGAACTGAATCCATGCCTGACTCCAGATTCTAATGGTCCATAGTGAACTGAATCCATGCCTGACTCCAGATTCTAATGGTCCAGAGTGAACTGAATCCATGCCTGACTCCAGATTCTAATGGTCCATAGTGAACTGAATCCATGTCTGACTCCAGATTCTAATGGTCCATAGTGAACTGAATCCATGTCTGACTCCAGATTCTAATGGTCCATAGTGAACTGAATCCATGCCTGACTCCAGATTCTAATGGTCCATAGTGAACTGAATCCATGCCTGACTCCAGATTCTAATGGTCCAGAGTGAACTGAATCCATGTCTGACTCCAGATTCTAATGGTCCATAGTGAACTGAATCCATGCCTGACTCCAGATTCTAATGGTCCATAGTGAACTGAATCCATGCCTGACTCCAGATTCTAATGGTCCATAGTGAACTGAATCCATGCCTGACTCCAGATTCTAATGGTCCATAGTGAACTGAATCCATGCCTGACTCCAGATTCTAATGGTCCATAGTGAACTGAATCCATGCCTGACTCCAGATTCTAATGGTCCATAGTGAACTGAATCCATGCCTGACTCCAGATTCTAATGGTCCATAGTGAACTGAATCCATGCCTGACTCCAGATTCTAATGGTCCATAGTGAACTGAATCCATGCCTGACTCCAGATTCTAATGGTCCATAGTGAACTGAATCCATGCCTGACTCCAGATTCTAATGGTCCATGAATCCATGTCTGACTCCAGATTCTAATGGTCCATAGTGAACTGAATCCATGCCTGACTCCAGATTCTAATGGTCCATAGTGAACTGAATCCATGTCTGACTCCAGATTCTAATGGTCCATAGTGAACTGAATCCATGTCTGATTCCAGATTCTAATGGTCCAGAGTGAACTGAATCCATGTCTGACTCCAGATTCTAATGGTCCAGAGTGAACTGAATCCATGCCTGACTCCAGATTCTAATGGTCCATAGTGAACTGAATCCATGTCTGACTCCAGATTCTAATGGTCCATAGTGAACTGAATCCATGCCTGACTCCAGATTCTAATGGTCCATAGTGAACTGAATCCATGTCTGACTCCAGATTCTAATGGTCCATAGTGAACTGAATCCATGTCTGACTCCAGATTCTAATGGTCCATAGTGAACTGAATCCATGCCTGACTCCAGATTCTAATGGTCCATAGTGAACTGAATCCATGTCTGACTCCAGATTCTAATGGTCCATAGTGAACTGAATCCATGTCTGACTCCAGATTCTAATGGTCCATAGTGAACTGAATCCATGCCTGACTCCAGATTCTAATGGTCCAGAGTGAACTGAATCCATGTCTGACTCCAGATTCTAATGGTCCAGAGTGAACTGAATCCATGCCTGACTCCAGATTCTAATGGTCCATAGTGAACTGAATCCATGCCTGACTCCAGATTCTAATGGTCCATAGTGAACTGAATCCATGCCTGACTCCAGATTCTAATGGTCCATAGTGAACTGAATCCATGTCTGACTCCAGATTCTAATGGTCCAGAGTGAACTGAATCCATGCCTGACTCCAGATTCTAATGGTCCAGAGTGAACTGAATCCATGTCTGACTCCAGATTCTAATGGTCCATAGTGAACTGAATCCATGTCTGACTCCAGATTCTAATGGTCCATAGTGAACTGAATCCATGTCTGACTCCAGATTCTAATGGTCCATAGTGAACTGAATCCATGCCTGACTCCAGATTCTAATGGTCCATAGTGAACTGAATCCATGCCTGACTCCAGATTCTAATGGTCCATAGTGAACTGAATCCATGCCTGACTCCAGATTCTAATGGTCCATAGTGAACTGAATCCATGCCTGACTCCAGATTCTAATGGTCCATAGTGAACTGAATCCATGTCTGACTCCAGATTCTAATGGTCCATAGTGAACTGAATCCATGCCTGACTCCAGATTCTAATGGTCCATAGTGAACTGAATCCATGCCTGACTCCAGATTCTAATGGTCCATAGTGAACTGAATCCATGCCTGACTCCAGATTCTAATGGTCCATAGTGAACTGAATCCATGTCTGACTCCAGATTCTAATGGTCCATAGTGAACTGAATCCATGCCTGACTCCAGATTCTAATGGTCCATAGTGAACTGAATCCATGTCTGACTCCAGATTCTAATGGTCCATAGTGAACTGAATCCATGCCTGACTCCAGATTCTAATGGTCCATAGTGAACTGAATCCATGCCTGACTCCAGATTCTAATGGTCCATAGTGAACTGAATCCATGCCTGACTCCAGATTCTAATGGTCCAGAGTGAACTGAATCCATGTCTGACTCCAGATTCTAATGGTCCATAGTGAACTGAATCCATGTCTGACTCCAGATTCTAATGGTCCATAGTGAACTGAATCCATGTCTGACTCCAGATTCTAATGGTCCATAGTGAACTGAATCCATGCCTGACTCCAGATTCTAATGGTCCATAGTGAACTGAATCCATGCTGACTCCAGATTCTAATGGTCCATAGTGAACTGAATCCATGCCTGACTCCAGATTCTAATGGTCCATAGTGAACTGAATCCATGCCTGACTCCAGATTCTAATGGTCCATAGTGAACTGAATCCATGTCTGACTCCAGATTCTAATGGTCCATAGTGAACTGAATCCATGCCTGACTCCAGATTCTAATGGTCCATAGTGAACTGAATCCATGCCTGACTCCAGATTCTAATGGTCCATAGTGAACTGAATCCATGTCTGACTCCAGATTCTA
Source organism: Oncorhynchus masou masou (assembly GCF_036934945.1). Classification (NCBI taxonomy): domain Eukaryota; kingdom Metazoa; phylum Chordata; class Actinopteri; order Salmoniformes; family Salmonidae; genus Oncorhynchus; species Oncorhynchus masou. Next base: position 51,332,646 of record NC_088221.1, on the reverse strand, counting down.
ATGGTCCATAGTGAACTGAATCCATGCCTGACTCCAGATTCTAATGGTCCATAGTGAACTGAATCCATGTCTGACTCCAGATTCTAATGGTCCATAGTGAACTGAATCCATGCCTGACTCCAGATTCTAATGGTCCATAGTGAACTGAATCCATGCCTGACTCCAGATTCTAATGGTCCATAGTGAACTGAATCCATGTCTGACTCCAGATTCTAATGGTCCATAGTGAACTGAATCCATGCCTGACTCCAGATTCTAATGGTCCATAGTGAACTGAATCCATGCCTGACTCCAGATTCTAATGGTCCATAGTGAACTGAATCCATGCCTGACTCCAGATTCTAATGGTCCAGAGTGAACTGAATCCATGTCTGACTCCAGATTCTAATGGTCCATAGTGAACTGAATCCATGCCTGACTCCAGATTCTAATGGTCCATAGTGAACTGAATCCATGCCTGACTCCAGATTCTAATGGTCCATAGTGAACTGAATCCATGCCTGACTCCAGATTCTAATGGTCCAGAGTGAACTGAATCCATGTCTGACTCCAGATTATAATGGTCCATAGTGAACTGAATCCATGTCTGACTCCAGATTCTAATGGTCCATAGTGAACTGAATCCATGCCTGACTCCAGATTCTAATGGTCCATAGTGAACTGAATCCATGCCTGACTCCAGATTCTAATGGTCCATAGTGAACTGAATCCATGTCTGACTCCAGATTCTAATGGTCCAGAGTGAACTGAATCCATGTCTGACTCCAGATTCTAATGGTCCATAGTGAACTGAATCCATGCCTGACTCCAGATTCTAATGGTCCATAGTGAACTGAATCCATGTCTGACTCCAGATTCTAATGGTCCATAGTGAACTGAATCCATGCCTGACTCCAGATTCTAATGGTCCATAGTGAACTGAATCCATGTCTGACTCCAGATTCTAATGGTCCATAGTGAACTGAATCCATGCCTGACTCCAGATTCTAATGGTCCATAGTGAACTGAATCCATGCCTGACTCCAGATTCTAATGGTCCATAGTGAACTGAATCCATGTCTGACTCCAGATTCTAATGGTCCATAGTGAACTGAATCCATGTCTGACTCCAGATTCTAATGGTCTATAGTGAACTGAATCCATGCCTGACTCCAGATTCTAATGGTCCAGAGTGAACTGAATCCATGTCTGACTCCAGATTCTAATGGTCCATAGTGAACTGAATCCATGCCTGACTCCAGATTCTAATGGTCCATAGTGAACTGAATCCATGCCTGACTCCAGATTCTAATGGTCCATAGTGAACTGAATCCATGCTGACTCCAGATTCTAATGGTCCATAGTGAACTGAATCCATGCCTGACTCCAGATTCTAATGGTCCATAGTGAACTGAATCCATGCCTGACTCCAGATTCTAATGGTCCAGAGTGAACTGAATCCATGCCTGACTCCAGATTCTAATGGTCCAGAGTGAACTGAATCCATGTCTGACTCCAGATTCTAATGGTCCATAGTGAACTGAATCCATGTCTGACTCCAGATTCTAATGGTCCATAGTGAACTGAATCCATTCCTGACTCCAGATTCTAATGGTCCATAGTGAACTGAATCCATGCCTGACTCCAGATTCTAATGGTCCATAGTGAACTGAATCCATGCCTGACTCCAGATTCTAATGGTCCAGAGTGAACTGAATCCATGTCTGACTCCAGATTCTAATGGTCCATAGTGAACTGAATCCATGTCTGACTCCAGATTCTAATGGTCCATAGTGAACTGAATCCATGCCTAACTCCAGATTCTAATGGTCCATAGTGAACTGAATCCATGCCTGACTCCAGATTCTAATGGTCCATAGTGAACTGAATCCATGCCTGACTCCAGATTATAATGGTCCAGAGTGAACTGAATGCATGTCTGACTCCAGATTCTAATGGTCCATAGTGAACTGAATCCATGCCTAACTCCAGATTCTAATGGTCCATAGTGAACTGAATCCATGCCTGACTCCAGATTCTAATGGTCCATAGTGAACTGAATCCATGCCTGACTCCAGATTCTAATGGTCCATAGTGAACTGAATCCATGCCTGACTCCAGATTCTAATGGTCCATAGTGAACTGAATCCATGCCTGACTCCAGATTCTAATGGTCCAGAGTGAACTGAATCCATGCCTGACTCCAGATTCTAATGGTCCATAGTGAACTGAATCCATGCCTGACTCCAGATTCTAATGGTCCAGAGTGAACTGAATCCATGCCTGACTCCAGATTCTAATGGTCCATAGTGAACTGAATCCATGTCTGACTCCAGATTCTAATGGTCCATAGTGAACTGAATCCATGCCTGACTCCAGATTCTAATGGTCCATAGTGAACTGAATCCATGCCTGACTCCAGATTCTAATGGTCCATAGTGAACTGAATCCATGCCTGACTCCAGATTCTAATGGTCCATAGTGAACTGAATCCATGTCTGACTCCAGATTCTAATGGTCCATAGTGAACTGAATCCATGCCTGACTCCAGATTCTAATGGTCCATAGTGAACTGAATCCATGCCTGACTCCAGATTCTAATGGTCCATAGTGAACTGAATCCATGCCTGACTCCAGATTCTAATGGTCCATAGTGAACTGAATCCATGCCTGACTCCAGATTCTAATGGTCCAGAGTGAACTGAATCCATGTCTGACTCCAGATTCTAATGGTCCATAGTGAACTGAATCCATGCCTGACTCCAGATTCTAATGGTCCATAGTGAACTGAATCCATGCCTGACTCCAGATTCTAATGGTCCATAGTGAACTGAATCCATGTCTGACTCCAGATTCTAATGGTCCATAGTGAACTGAATCCATGCCTGACTCCAGATTCTAATGGTCCAGAGTGAACTGAATCCATGCCTGACTCCAGATTCTAATGGTCCATAGTGAACTGAATCCATGTCTGACTCCAGATTCTAATGGTCCATAGTGAACTGAATCCATGCCTGACTCCAGATTCTAATGGTCCATAGTGAACTGAATCCATGTCTGACTCCAGATTCTAATGGTCCATAGTGAACTGAATCCATGCCTGACTCCAGATTCTAATGGTCCATAGTGAACTGAATCCATGCCTGACTCCAGATTCTAATGGTCCATAGTGAACTGAATCCATGTCTGACTCCAGATTCTAATGGTCCATAGTGAACTGAATCCATGTCTGACTCCAGATTCTAATGGTCCATAGTGAACTGAATCCATGCCTGACTCCAGATTCTAATGGTCCATAGTGAACTGAATCCATGCCTGACTCCAGATTCTAATGGTCCAGAGTGAACTGAATCCATGTCTGACTCCAGATTCTAATGGTCCATAGTGAACTGAATCCATGCCTGACTCCAGATTCTAATGGTCCATAGTGAACTGAATCCATGCCTGACTCCAGATTCTAATGGTCCATAGTGAACTGAATCCATGCCTGACTCCAGATTCTAATGGTCCATAGTGAACTGAATCCATGCCTGACTCCAGATTCTAATGGTCCATAGTGAACTGAATCCATGTCTGACTCCAGATTCTAATGGTCCATAGTGAACTGAATCCATGTCTGACTCCAGATTCTAATGGTCCATAGTGAACTGAATCCATGCCTGACTCCAGATTCTAATGGTCCATAGTGAACTGAATCCATGCCTGACTCCAGATTCTAATGGTCCATAGTGAACTGAATCCATGCCTGACTCCAGATTCTAATGGTCCATAGTGAACTGAATCCATGCCTGACTCCAGATTCTAATGGTCCATAGTGAACTGAATCCATGCCTGACTCCAGATTCTAATGGTCCAGAGTGAACTGAATCCATGCCTGACTCCAGATTCTAATGGTCCATAGTGAACTGAATCCATGCCTGACTCCAGATTCTAATGGTCCATAGTGAACTGAATCCATGCCTGACTCCAGATTCTAATGGTCCAGAGTGAACTGAATCCATGTCTGACTCCAGATTCTAATGGTCCATAGTGAACTGAATCCATGCCTGACTCCAGATTCTAATGGTCCAGAGTGAACTGAATCCATGCCTGACTCCAGATTCTAATGGTCCATAGTGAACTGAATCCATGTCTGACTCCAGATTCTAATGGTCCATAGTGAACTGAATCCATGTCTGACTCCAGATTCTAATGGTCCATAGTGAACTGAATCCATGCCTGAATCCAGATTCTAATGGTCCAGAGTGAACTGAATCCATGTCTGATTACAGATTCTAATGGTCCATAGTGAACTGAATCCATGTCTGACTCCAGATTCTAATGGTCCATAGTGAACTGAATCCATGTCTGACTCCAGATTCTAATGGTCCATAGTGAACTGAATCCATGTCTGACTCCAGATTCTAATGGTCCATAGTGAACTGAATCCATGCCTGACTCCAGATTCTAATGGTCCATAGTGAACTGAATCCATGCCTGACTCCAGATTCTAATGGTTCAGAGTGAACTGAATCCATGTCTGACTCCAGATTCTAATGGTCCATAGTGAACTGAATCCATGTCTGACTCCAGATTCTAATGGTCCATAGTGAACTGAATCCATGCCTGACTCCAGATTCTAATGGTCCATAGTGAACTGAATCCATGCCTGACTCCAGATTCTAATGGTCCATAGTGAACTGAATCCATGCCTGACTCCAGATTCTAATGGTCCATAGTGAACTGAATCCATGCCTGACTCCAGATTCTAATGGTCCATAGTGAACTGAATCCATGCCTGACTCCAGATTCTAATGGTCCATAGTGAACTGAATCCATGCCTGACTCCAGATTCTAATGGTCCATAGTGAACTGAATCCATGCCTGACTCCAGATTCTAATGGTCCAGAGTGAACTGAATCCATGTCTGACTCCAGATTCTAATGGTCCATAGTGAACTGAATCCATGTCTGACTCCAGATTCTAATGGTCCAGAGTGAACTGAATCCATGCCTGACTCCAGATTCTAATGGTCCATAGTGAACTGAATCCATGCCTGACTCCAGATTCTAATGGTCCAGAGTGAACTGAATCCATGTCTGACTCCAGATTCTAATGGTCCATAGTGAACTGAATCCATGTCTGACTCCAGATTCTAATGGTCCATAGTGAACTGAATCCATGCCTGACTCCAGATTCTAATGGTCCATAGTGAACTGAATCCATGCCTGACTCCAGATTCTAATGGTCCAGAGTGAACTGAATCCATGCCTGACTCCAGATTCTAATGGTCCATAGTGAACTGAATCCATGTCTGACTCCAGATTCTAATGGTCCATAGTGAACTGAATCCATGTCTGACTCCAGATTCTAATGGTCCATAGTGAACTGAATCCATGCCTGACTCCAGATTATAATGGTCCATAGTGAACTGAATCCATGTCTGACTCCAGATTCTAATGGTCCATAGTGAACTGAATCCATGCCTGACTCCAGATTCTAATGGTCCATAGTGAACTGAATCCATGCCTGACTCCAGATTCTAATGGTCCATAGTGAACTGAATCCATGTCTGACTCCAGATTCTAATGGTCCAGAGTGAACTGAATCCATGCCTGACTCCAGATTCTAATGGTCCATAGTGAACTGAATCCATGCCTGACTCCAGATTCTAATGGTCCATAGTGAACTGAATCCATGCCTGACTCCAGATTCTAATGGTCCATAGTGAACTGAATCCATGATCCAGATTCTAATGGTCCATGAACTGAATCCATGTCTGACTCCAGATTCTAATGGTCCATAGTGAACTGAATCCATGCCTGACTCCAGATTCTAATGGTCCAGAGTGAACTGAATCCATGCCTGACTCCAGATTCTAATGGTCCATAGTGAACTGAATCCATGCTGACTCCAGATTCTAATGGTCCATAGTGAACTGAATCCATGCCTGACTCCAGATTCTAATGGTCCATAGTGAACTGAATCCATGTCTGACTCCAGATTCTAATGGTCCATAGTGAACTGAATCCATGCCTGACTCCAGATTCTAATGGTCCATAGTGAACTGAATCCATGTCTGACTCCAGATTCTAATGGTCCATAGTGAACTGAATCCATGCCTGACTCCAGATTCTAATGGTCCATAGTGAACTGAATCCATGTCTGACTCCAGATTCTAATGGTCCATAGTGAACTGAATCCATGCCTGACTCCAGATTCTAATGGTCCATAGTGAACTGAATCCATGCCTGACTCCAGATTCTAATGGTCCATAGTGAACTGAATCCATGCTTGACTCCAGATTCTAATGGTCCAGAGTGAACTGAATCCATGCCTGACTCCAGATTCTAATGGTCCATAGTGAACTGAATCCATGCCTGACTCCAGATTCTAATGATCCAGAGTGAACTGAATCCATGCCTGACTCCAGATTCTAATGGTCCAGAGTGAACTGAATCCATGCCTGACTCCAGATTCTAATGGTCCAGAGTGAACTGAATCCATGCCTGACTCCAGATTCTAATGGTCCATAGTGAACTGAATCCATGCCTGACTCCAGATTCTAATGGTCCAGAGTGAACTGAATCCATGCCTGACTCCAGATTCTAATGGTCCAGAGTGAACTGAATCCATGCCTGACTCCAGATTCTAATGGTCCATAGTGAACTGAATCCATGCCTGACTCCAGATTCTAATGGTCCATAGTGAACTGAATCCATGTCTGACTCCAGATTCTAATGGTCCAGAGTGAACTGAATCCATGCCTGACTCCAGATTCTAATGGTCCATAGTGAACTGAATCCATGCCTGACTCCAGATTCTAATGGTCCATAGTGAACTGAATCCATGCCTGACTCCAGATTCTAATGGTCCATAGTGAACTGAATCCATGCCTGACTCCAGATTCTAATGGTCCATAGTGAACTGAATCCATGCCTGACTCCAGATTCTAATGGTCCATAGTGAACTGAATCCATGCCTGACTCCAGATTCTAATGGTCCATAGTGAACTGAATCCATGCCTGACTCCAGATTCTAATGGTCCATAGTGAACTGAATCCATGTCTGACTCCAGATTCTAATGGTCCATAGTGAACTGAATCCATGCCTGACTCCAGATTCTAATGGTCCATAGTGAACTGAATCCATGTCTGACTCCAGATTCTAATGGTCCATAGTGAACTGAATCCATGCCTGACTCCAGATTCTAATGGTCCATAGTGAACTGAATCCATGCCTGACTCCAGATTTTAATGGTCCATAGTGAATGGTCCATTCTAATGGTCCATAACTGAATCCATGTCTGACTCCAGATTCTAATGGTCCATAGTGAACTGAATCCATGACTCCAGATGACTCCAGATTCTAATGGTCCAGAGTGAACTGAATCCATGCCTGACTCCAGATTCTAATGGTCCATAGTGAACTGAATCCATGTCTGACTCCAGATTCTAATGGTCCATAGTGAACTGAATCCATGTCTGACTCCAGATTCTAATGGTCCATAGTGAACTGAATCCATGCCTAACTCCAGATTCTAATGGTCCATAGTGAACTGAATCCATGCCTGACTCCAGATTCTAATGGTCCATAGTGAACTGAATCCATGCCTGACTCCAGATTCTAATGGTCCAGAGTGAACTGAATCCATGCCTGACTCCAGATTCTAATGGTCCAGAGTGAACTGAATCCATGTCTGACTCCAGATTCTAATGGTCCAAAGTGAACTGAATCCATGCCTGACTCCAGATTCTAATGGTCCATAGTGAACTGAATCCATGTCTGACTCCAGATTCTAATGGTCCAAAGTGAACTGAATCCATGCCTGACTCCAGATTCTAATGGTCCATAGTGAACTGAATCCATGTCTGACTCCAGATTCTAATGGTCCATAGTGAACTGAATCCATGCCTGACTCCAGATTCTAATGGTCCATAGTGAACTGAATCCATGCCTGACTCCAGATTCTAATGGTCCATAGTGAACTGAATCCATTCCTGACTCCAGATTCTAATGGTCCAAAGTGAACTGAATCCATGTCTGACTCCAGATTCTAATGGTCCATAGTGAACTGAATCCATGCCTGACTCCAGATTCTCTGGGAACATATTTTCCTCCTGTTGGGACACAAATGCCTTAGAATTCATGTAAAATAGTCAAACTAGACAGCTAGCTAATGTTACGAAGTTAAATGTTGTGCACGTTGGCCCACAGGTTGTCTCATTGTAGTAGAGAATAATCTTGTCTTTCCTCACCGCATCACATCCATCCTTTCCTCACCACATCCAGAACCAAAAAGTCCCAAAAAGTATAAGTAGAAAATACTATAATTTCCCACAATTTTTGCACGTATAATATACATTAGCTCAGTATACTGACAATATACATTAGCTCAGTATACAGACAATATACATTAGCTCAGTATACAGACAATATACATTAGCTCAGTATACAGACAATATACAGTAGCTCAGTATACAGACAATATACAGTAGCCCAGTACACAGACAATATACATTAACTCAGTATACAGACAATATACAGTATCCCAGTAAACAGTACAGTACAATAGAAATTTCTTCTATCTGAAAGGTACGACATGACAAAAAATAGCGTTTTGTCTGTTTTGAATTGATTCTTTGTCTGTCTTGAGTGTGTTCAAACTGTGTGGGTCAGTCTGACCCATAGAACAATGGATGTCCTTTTCTTTTCTTCACCAAAGCACACGGGTTAAAGGTTAAAGGTTTCACTGAATGTTTCAATAAGACTCTAACAGCTTGTTTTGGTTGATCTGTTTTGAACTCCAAGCACAGATAGGACACATGGAAGTTCATTTCCTGAGGCATGAATCATTGAAAAACATGTATTTATTTTATTGTGACAAGGCATCAGTGAGATTCAAATCTTCTGTTTTCTATCCATGTACTTAGTTCACTGTGCCACAAAGATGGCGTTAGCATACGATGCTTTTCGTTTTCGTTTATTCAAACGGACCCCTTTTCAAACGAAACAAACACTCATTTAAGATCAGGTGTGGCCAATCAGTGGGTGCGGCCAAACACACCTGAACACACTTAACAAGATGGGGGACAGACAGGAGTTTGATTGACGCTGAGAACGGAATGTAATATGTTTTTAAATAACATTCTTAGAATGTTCTCTGAACCTTTCTAACGTTTCCTAGTGGGTTTTTTATGGAACGTTTTTTGAAACATTCTCAGAACAATTTGAGACCGTGACTTTTTTTAAATAGAACGATGAGGTAACCTGCAGTAAACTTTATACTGAAGTATTGAAATTTCCCACAGAAAAACATGTTGATTCTTAAATGTTCTTTTGAACTATTTGAGAACATTCCCTATGTCAAACCAGTTGGAGAAAAATAATGTGTTTTTTGACAAGTTCCTTAAATGTGCTGAGAATATTCTTAAAACAAGCAAGTACCCTGCACCATTTTCAGAACATTGTGGGAAGATTGTTTGTAAAATAACCACAGAACAACCACACTCTCACCAAGCCCTAGAAACATATGGTTTTCAGAACATTGTGTACTAGCTGGGACACACACACACACACACACACACACACACACACACACACACACACACACACACACACACACACACACACACACACACACACACACACACACACACACAAAACCACAATTTAATATTTTTAGGTTTTGCTGAGATTGCTAAAGTCCATGGTAATCCATGGAAATAATGAACGAACAGAAATCCATCACGGCTCCAGCATCCTCAACAAAGATCAGTTTAAACTTGTTAAACTCTGGCGCCCTCTGGTGGCTCTAAGTGAAACCTATACTTTATAATATCTTCAAGAAATACATGTCAACTATAAGTCTTACAAATACCTGGTTAGTACTGTTGGAAAGGTCAGATTAGTGGGATTCTGATACAGTTGTATTCAACTGTGACTATTACAGAACCAGAGCAACAACAGGCAAAGAGAAGCAACATGTTTTTCTTATATTTTTGTTCCTTCTTTTTGGGGAGTGTTTCGGTTCCCCAATTGTCCCCATGTTAGGAAATAAGTGATTTGAAAATCTAGGTTTGAAATAAAAATCGTCACCAATTCCTGTTTTCTAACGAAGTAAAGGGTTGGTGATATGCCTTTTTTTGGGGTCCTTGAATGATGTGCAGTTGCTTAAAAAACTATTCCTCTCCTTTGACCTTTTCAAAATGTCGTAACAGCCCGAATATAAAATGGATGAAAAAAAAATAAAAAAAATAAAACCTATAATTGTCACTGGACTACACACAATACCCCATAACATCAACATGGAATTCTTGTTTTTTGACATTTTAAGAAAATAAAAAGCTTCAATATCTTGAGTCTTAAGTATTTAACTCCTTTGTTATGGCAGAAATACATTCTGGGAAGATGTTTTTTTTAGCTTATAACAAAAATTGAAAACGCATGTCTTTTTGTTTTGTTTTATCTTTTAACAGATCTTAATGTGTTATATTCTCCTACATTAATTTCACATTTCCACAAACTACAAAGTATTTCCTTTCAAATGGTAGGTCCTGAGCTACAGGCAGTTAGATTTGGGTATGTAATGTTAGGTCCTGAGCTACAGACAGTTAGATTTGGGGATGTAATGTTAGGTCCTGAGCCACAGACAGTTAGATTTGGGTATGTAATGTTAGGTCCTGAGCTACAGACAGTTAGATTTGGGGATTAGATTTGGGGATGTAATGTTAGGTCCTGAGCTATGTTAGATTTGGGTATGTAATGTTAGGTCTGAGCTACAGGCAGTTAGATTTGGGGATGTAATGTTAGGTCCTGAGCTTAGATTTGGGGATGTAGGCAGTTAGATTTGGGGATGTAATGTTAGGTCCTGAGCTACAGACAGTTAGATTTGGGTATGTAATGTTAGGTCCTGAGCTACAGGCAGTTAGATTTGGGGATGTAATGTTAGGTCCTGAGCTACAGACAGTTAGATTTGGGGATGTATGTTAATTAGTTTGGGGATGTAATGTCCTGAGCCACAGACAGTTAGATTTGGGGATGTAATGTTAGGTCCTGAGCTACAGGCAGTTAGATTTGGGGATGTAATGTTAGGTCCTGAGCTACAGACAGTTAGATTTGGGGATGTAATGTTAGGTCCTGAGCTACAGACAGTTAGATTTGGGTATGTAATGTTAGGTCCTGAGCTACAGACAGTTAGATTTGGGGATGTAATGTTAGGTCCTGAGCTACAGGCAGTTAGATTTGGGGATGTAATGTTAGGTCCTGAGCTACAGACAGTTAGATTTGGGTCCTGAGCTACAGGCAGTTAGATTTGGGAATGTAATGTTAGGTCCTGAGCTACAGACAGTTAGATTTGGGGATGTAATTTTAGGTCCTGAGCTACAGACAGTTAGATTTGGGGATGTAATGTTAGGTAATTGAAAGGAAAAGTGTCTGATCCATAAGATGTTTTAAAGCCATTTAAGCTACGGCCATTATCAGTAAAAAATAAATACAAATAAAGCGTAATAAAAGTTGGTAATGAAATGCAGTCAACTCAAGTTCTGCAAGTTGACGACGTGAAGCTAACTGGACTTGGTTTTGTTTTCCACGCGACAAGCACCAGATTGAACGCTGCTGCCTGAGGTGTCACAAGGTGAATCAAAGCATTTCTACTTGGCTAATGTTAGATAGTTACGGCATGTACTGTTTAACCGTTGTTTTGTGTGCAGTAAAGTTTTGGAGAATTCCTACATTTTTAATATTCCACTTCATCTCCCCGTTAAGATACTGTACCTTGATATTTCAACTATTTCCAATCTTCATCTCCCCATCAACTACATTTTTTTCCCAAATAGGAGATATTATGGCATTTTTATTTTATCTTATTTAACCAGACAAGTCATTTAAGAACAAATTCTTATTTTCAATGACGGCCTGGGAACAGTAGGTTAACGACTGAGTTGTACCTTGTCAGCTCGGGGATTTGAACTTGCAACCTTCCGGTTACTAGTCCAACGCTCTAACCACTAGGCTACCCTGCCTTATTTAGCAAATCTAAGTAACTTTTGTCATTTGACTTTTGTTTGACTGCCGTTAAAAAGTTTGCATGAATTGCCAACGCTATAGTCTTCTCGGGGTGCGCTCTGTGGGTCCTGATCACGCTCGGTGGGTCCTGATCACGCTCTGTGTTGAAATAGCCCAGGCTTACTGCTGAATTAACTGGGGAACATGGTAACGATCAGAATTTATGAACAACTTTTTTTCGCAATTCACAACAATGTCATTTGCGATCAAAAGTTACTCTACCATTTATTAAATATCAGTTTCACTTGCTGTGAAATCTTTCCACAGTGGCACCACCAGGACGGACAGGTGGCGCAGTGACAATCGTGTTTTTGGAGAACCCTGGAATAGTGACCATATCTTGGCTTTAAACGTTTTAAATGGGCACTTTCCCATTTCCCAGGACTTTTGGGATGAGAATTATTCCTCGTATTAAAACTTGGGAGATTTTCAGGAAAATATGAATCCCTACCTCTCCTCTCCTCTCCTCTCCTTTCTGTTCTTCCTCTCTTTCTCTGTTCCTCTCCTCTCCTCCTTTCTGTTATTCCTCTCCTCTCCTCTCCTCCTTTCTGTTATTCCTCTCTGTTCCTCTCCTCTCCTCCTTTCTGTTATTCCTCTCTGTTCCTCTCCTCTCCTCCTTTCTGTTATTCCTCTCTGTTCCTCTCCTCTCCTCCTTTCTGTTATTCCTCTCTTTCTCTGTTCCTCTCCTCTCCTCCTTTCTGTTATTCCTCTCTTTCTCTGTTCCTCTCCTCTCCTCCTTTCTGTTATTCCTCTCTTTCTCTGTTCCTCTTCCTCTCCTCTCCTCCTTTCTGTTCTTCCTCTCTGTTCCTCTCCTCTCCTCTCCTCCTTTCTGTTATTCCTCTCTGTTCCTCTCCTCTCCTCTCCTCCTTTCTGTTCTTCCTCTCTGTTCCTCTCCTCTCCTCTCCTCCTTTCTGTTATTCCTCTCTTTCTCTCTTCCTCTCCTTCTCTCCTTTCTGTTATTCCTCTCTGTTCCTCTCCTCCTATCTGTTATTACTCTCTGTTCCTCTCCTCTCCTCTCCTCCTTTCTGTTATTCCTCTCTGTTCCTCTCCTCTCCTCTCCTCCTTTCTGTTATTCCTCTCTGTTCCTCTCCTCTCCTCTCCTCCTTTCTGTTATTCCTCTCTTTCTCTCTTCCTCTCCTTCTCTCCTTTCTGTTATTCCTCTCTGTTCCTCTCCTCTCCTCCTTTCTGTTATTCCTCTCTGTTCCTCTCCTCTCCTCTCCTCCTTTCTGTTATTCCTCTCTGTTCCTCTCCTCTCCTCCTTTCTGTTATTCCTCTCTTTCTCTGTTCCTCTCATTTTCTCCTTTCTGTTCTTCCTCTCTTTCTCTCTTTGTCTCCTTTTCTCCCCTTTGTTCCCCCTCTCTTCTTCTCCTCTCCTTTGTTTTCCCCCTCTCTTCCCCTCCTCCTCTTCCTCTCCCCTTTCTTTCTCTCCAGTCTAATTGACAGGTCCAGTGGGAATGTGGCTCTCCCCGCCACCTCTCTCTCTTCCCCACTCTTCCTCTCCTCCTCTTCCTCTTCTCTCTCTCCGCCACCTCTCCCTCTTCCCCTCTCTTCCTCTCCTCCTCTTCCTCTTCTCTCTTACCGCCACCTCTCTCTCTTCCCCTCTTTTCCTCTCCTCCTCATCCCCTTCTCTCTCACCGCCACCTCTCTCTCTTCCCCTCTCTTCGTCTCCTCCTCTTCCTCTTCTCTCTCCCCGCCACCTCTCTCTCTTCCCCACTCTTCCTCTCCTCCTCTTCCTCTTCTCTCTCACCGCCACCTCTCTCTCTTCCCCTCGCCACCTATCTCTCTTCCCCACTCTTCCTCTCCTCCTCTTCCTCTTCTCTCTCCCCGCCACCTCTCTCTATTCCCCTCTCTTCCTCTCCTCCTCTTCCTCTTCTCTCTCACCGCCACCTCTCTCTCTTCCCCTCTCTTCGTCTCCTCCTCTTCCTCTTCTCTCTCCCCGCCACCTCTCTCTCTTCCCCTCTCTTCCTCTCTTCCTCTCCTCCTCTTCCTATTCTCTCTCACCGCCACCTCTCTCTCTTCCCCTCTCTTCCTCTCCTCCTCTTCCTCTTCTCTCTCCCCGCCACCTCTCTCTATTCCCGTCTCTTCCTCTCCTCCTCTTCCTATTCTCTCTCACCGCCACCTCTCTCTCTTCCCCTCTCTTCCTCTCCTCCTCTTCCTCTTCTCTCTCACCGCCACCTCTCTCTCTTCCCCTCTCTTCCTCTCCTCCTCTTCCTCTTCTCTCTCACCGCCATCTATCTCTTCCCCTCTCTTCCTCTCGTCCTCTTCCTCTTCTCTCTCACCGCCACCTCTCTCTCTTTCCCTCTCTTCCTCTTCCTCTTCCCTCTCCCCGCCACCTCTCTCTCTTCCCCTCTCTTCCTCTCGTCCTCTTCCTCTTCTCTCTCACCGCCACCTCTCTCCCTTCCCCTCTCTTCCTTCTCCCCGCCACCTCTCTCTCTTCCCCTCTCTTCCTCTCCTCCGCTTCCTCTTCTCTCTCACCGCCACCTCTCTCTCTTCCTCTCCTCCTCTTCCTCTTCTCTCTCCCCGCCACCTCTATCTCTTCCCCTCTCTTCCTCTCCTCCTCTTCCTCTTCCCTCTCCCCGCCAACTCTCTCTCTTCCCCTCTCCTCCTCTTCCTCTTCTCTCTCACCGCCATCTATCTCTTCCCCTCTCTTCCTCTCGTCCTCTTCCTCTTCTCTCTCACCGCCACCTCTCTCTCTTTCCCTCTCTTCCTCTTCCTCTTCCCTTTCCCCGCCACCTCTCTCTCTTCCCCTCTCTTCCTCTCGTCCTCTTCCTCTTCTCTCTCCCCGCCACCTCTCTCTCTTCCCCTCTCTTCCTCTCTTCCTCTCCTCCTCTTCCTATTCTCTCTCACCGCCACCTCTCTCTCTTCCCCTCTCTTCCTCTCCTCCTCTTCCTCTTCTCTCTCCCCGCCACCTCTCTCTATTCCCGTCTCTTCCTCTCCTCCTCTTCCTATTCTCTCTCACCGCCACCTCTCTCTCTTCCCCTCTCTTCCTCTCCTCCTCTTCCTCTTCTCTCTCACCGCCACCTCTCTCTCTTCCCCTCTCTTCCTCTCCTCCTCTTCCTCTTCTCTCTCACCGCCACCTCTCTCTCTTTCCCTCTCTTCCTCTTCCTCTTCCCTCTCCCCGCCACCTCTCTCTCTTCCCCTCTCTTCCTCTCGTCCTCTTCCTCTTCTCTCTCACCGCCACCTCTCTCCCTTCCCCTCTCTTCCTTCTCCCCGCCACCTCTCTCTCTTCCCCTCTCTTCCTCTCCTCCGCTTCTCTCTCACCGCCACCTCTCTCTCTTCCTCTCCTCCTCTTCCTCTTCTCTCTCCCCGCCACCTCTATCTCTTCCCCTCTCTTCCTCTCCTCCTCTTCCTCTTCCCTCTCCCCGCCAACTCTCTCTTCCCCTCTCCTCCTCTTCCTCTTCTCTCTCCCCGCCACCTCTCTCTCTTCCCCTCTCCCCTCTCTTCCTCTCCTCCTCTTCCTCTTCTCTCTCCCCGCCACCTCTCTCTTCCCCTCTCTTCCTCTCCTCCTCTTCCTCTTCTCCCCCCACCACCTCTCTCTTCCCCTCTCTTCCTCCCCTCCTCTTCCTCTTCTCTCTCCCCTCCACCTCTCTCTTCCCCTCTCTTCCTCTCCTCCTCTTCCTCTTCTCTCTCCCCTCCACCTCTCTCTTCCCCTCTCTTCCTCTCCTCTCTCCCCTCCACCTCTCTCTTCCCCTCTCTTCCTCTCCTCCTCTTCCTCTTCTCTCTCCCCTCCACCTCTCTCTCTTCCCCTCTCTTTCTCTGCCGCTGACTCTTTTGTAATTCATCTCAACCAGGAAAATGTAATTAAGAGGAGAAGAAGGGAGAGCAGGAAAAGAGGTGACAACCAAACTAATCCCCAGGGAGACAGGTCTGTCGGATGGGAAGAAAGAGACGAGTCGTTTGGATAGATGATTGGTATTTTTTTCGATTCTGAGCCGAGCCCAAAAGGGGTGCAGTAGGAGGCTTATTCCTCCATCTCACTCAGTCTTTGTCCCATTCTGAAAATCACCTCGCTGTCTGTCTGCGTCACTTCTTTATGTGCATGCCTTGCTTCTACCTGCACAGATCATCTTTCTGAATTTACACAGCCCCCCTTCTTTTAATACCTCTTCTGTCTTCTTCTTCTTCTGTCTTTTTCTTCTTCTTCTTCTTCTTCTTTTTCTTCTTCTTCTTCTGTCTTCTTCTTCTGTCTTCTTCTTCTTCTGTCTTCTTCTTCTTCTTCTGTCTTCTTCTTCTGTGTTCTTCTTTCTTTTTCTTCTTCTTCTTCTGTCTTCTTCTTCTTTTTCTTCTTCTTCTTCTGTCTTCTTCTGTCTTCTTCTTCTGTCTTCTTCTTCTGTCTTCTTCTTTTTCTGTCTTCTGTCTTCTGTCTTCTTTTTCTGTCTTCTTTTTCTTCTTCTTCTGTCTTCTTCTTATTCTTCTTCTTCTGTCGTCTTCTGTCTTCTTCTTCTGTTGTCGTCTTCTGTCTTCTTCTTCTGTCTTCTTCTTTTTCTGTCTTCTGTCTTCTTCTGTCTTCTTTTTCTTCTGTCTTCTTTTTCTTCTGTCTTCTTCTTCTTCTTCTTCTGTCTTCTTCTGTCTTCTTCTTCTTCTTTCTTCTTCTTTTTCTTCTTTTTCTTCTTCTTCTTCTTCTTCTTTTTCTTCTTCTGTCTTCTTCTTCTTCTTCTGTCTTCTTCTTCTTCTTCTTCTTCTTTTTCTTCTTCTTCTTCTTCTTCTTCTTCTGTCTTCTTCTTCTTCTTCTGTCTTCTTCTGTCTTCTTTTTCTGTCTTCTGTCTTCTTCTTTTTCTGTCTTCTTTTTCTTCTGTCTTCTTCTTCTGTCTTCTTCTTCTGTCTTCTTCTTCTGTCTTCTTCTTTTTCTTCTGTCTTCTTCTTTTTCTTCTTCTTCTGTCTTCTTCTTCTTTTTCTTCTTCTTCTGTCTTCTTCTTCTTTTTCTTCTTCTGTCTTCTTTTTCTTCTGTCTTCTTCTTCTTCTTTTTCTTCTTCTTCTTCTTTTGTCTTCTTCTTCTTCTTCTGTCTTCTTTTTCTTCTTCTTCTTCTGTCTTCTTCTGTCTTCTTCTTCTTCTTTTTCTGTCTTCTTTTTCTTCTGTCTTCTTCTTCTTCTTCTTCTTCTTCTGTCTTCTTCTTCTGTCTTCTTCTTCTGTCTTCTTCTTTTTCTTCTTCTTCTGTCTTCTTCTTCTTTTTCTTCTTCTTCTGTCTTCTTCTTCTTTTTCTTCTTCTGTCTTCTTTTTCTTCTGTCTTCTTCTTCTTCTTTTTCTTCTTCTGTCTTCTTCTGTCTTCTTCTTTTTCTTCTTCTTCTGTCTTCTTTTTCTTCTTCTTCTTCTTCTGTCTTCTTCTGTCTTCTTCTTCTTCTTCTTCTTCTTTTTCTTCTGTCTTCTTCTTCTTCTTCTTCTTCTTTTTCTGTCTTCTTTTTCTTCTTCTTCTGTCTTCTTTTTCTTCTGTCTTCTTTTTCTTCTGTCTTCTTCTTCTTCTGTCTTCTTCTTCTTCTTCTGTCTTCTTCTTCTTCTGTCTTCTTTTTCTTCTTCTTCTTCTTTTTCTTCTTCTGTCTTCTTCTTCTGTCTTCTTCTTCTTCTTCTTCTTCTTCCTCTTCTTCTGTCTTGTTCTTCTGTCACGCCTTGGTCTTAGTCTTTTGTGTTTTCGTTAATTAGTTGGTCAGGCCAGGGTGTGACATGGGTTTATGTTGTTGTATTTCGTAGTGGGGTTTTTTAGTTATTGGGATTGCGGCTGAGTAGGGATGTTGCATAGGTTTGGCTGCCTGAGGCGGTTCTCAATCAGAGTCAGGTGATTCTCGTTGTCTCTGATTGGGAACCGTATTTAGGTAGCCTGGGTTTCACTTTGTATTTCGTGGGAGATTGTTCCTGTCTCTGTGTAGTTTCACCAGATAGGCTGTAATTAGGATTCACTTTACGTTTTGTTGTTATTTATTTATATCAGTTATTTCATGTACCGCGATTCATTTGTTTCATTAAAAAACATGAGTAACCAACATGCTGCATTTCGGTCCGACTCTCATTCAACAAACGAAGAACGCCATTACAGAATCACCCACCACACACGGACTGAGCAGCGTGTTAACAGGCAGCTGGAGCAGCGAAGGGAGGACGTTATGGACAGCCGAGGCTTGGAGTATACGACGTGGGAAGAAATAGACAGGTGGGCGGCCGACCCAGAAAGAGTGCCGGAGCCCGCCTGGGATTCGCTGGAGCAGTGCGAAGAGGGCTATAGGAGAATGGAGTCGAAAAGAAAGACACGGCGGCGCAGAGCGAAACCCGAAAATCAGCCCCAAAAATGTCTTGGGGGGGGGCTCAGAGGGGGAGTGGCTGAGTCAGGAGACAGACCTGAGCCAACTCTCCCTGTTTATCGTGAGGAGCCAAGGAGGAGACCAGAACCGGTGTTGGAGTTGAGCGAAGCAGAGACTGTGAAGGAGTTAATGGGGAAATTGGAGGAGAGAGAAATGAGGGAGTTGCTAGTTTGGTGCTTTAGGTACAAGATTCGTCCGACGGAGCGTGTCGGGGATTTAATGGCACCTGGGTCAGCGCTCCATACTAGTCCTGAGGTGCGTGTTAGTCGGCTGGTGAAAAATGTGCCAGCCTCACGCACTAGGCCTCCTGTGTACCTGCCTAGCCTTGCACGTCCTGTGCCAGTCCTGCATTCAGGCTCTCCAGTACACCTTCACGGTCCAGTCCATCCTGTGCCACCTTCACACACCAGTCCTCCGATGGCAGCTCCCCGCACCAGGCTTCCTGTGCGTGTCCTCGATCCAGTGCCACCAGTTCCAGTACCACGCACCAGGCCTTCAGTGCGCCTCGCCTGTTCAGCACAGCCAGCGCTTTCTCCCTCTCCTGCGCTGTCGGAGTCTCCCGCCTGTTCAGCGCTATCAGAGCCTTTCTCCTCTCCAGCGCTGCCGGAGCCTCCTGCCTGTTCAGAGCAGCCGGAGCTGCCAGTCTGCATGGAGCTGCCAGTCTGCAAGGAGCTGCCAGTCTGCAAGGAGCTGCAAGTCTGCAAGGAGCTGCAAGTCTGCAAGGAGTTGCCAATCTGCATGGAGTTGCCAGTCTGCATGGAGTTGCCAGTCTGCAGGGAGCTGCCAGTCTGCAAGGAGCTGCCAGTCTGCAAGGAGCTGCAAGTCTGCATGGAGCAGCTAGAGCTGCCTGCCTGCATGGAGCAGCCAGAGCTGTCAGTCTGCATGGAGCAGCCAGAGCTGTCAGTCTGCTTGGAGCAGCCAGAGCTGCCAGTCTGCATGGAGCTGCCAGTCTACACGGAGCTGCCAGTCTGCAAGGATCTGCCAGTCTGCAAGGAGCTGCCAGTCTGCAAGGAGCTGCCAGTCTGCATGGAATGGCCAGTCAGCAAGGAGCTGCCAGTCTGCAAGGAGCTGCCAGTCGGCAAGGAGCTGCCAAAGCTGTTAGTCTGCATGGAACAGTCAGAGCTGTCAGTCTGCAAGAAGCCGCCAGAGCTGTCAATCTGCATGGAGCAGCCAGAGCCTGCCAGTCAGCATGGAGCAGCCAGAGCCGCCAGTCAGCATGGAGCAGCCAGAGCCGTCAGTCAGCATGAAGCAGCCAGAGCCGTCAGTCTGCCAGGATCCGGCAGTCAACCAGACTCTTCCAGATCTGCTAGTCAACCAGACTCTTCCAGATCTGCCAGTCAGCCAGACTCTTACAGATCTGCCAGTCAGCCAGACTCTTCCAGATCTGCCAGTCAGCCAGACTCTTCCAGATCTGCCAGTCAGCCAGACTCTTCCAGATCTGCCAGTCAGCCAGACTCTTCCAGATCTGCCAGTCTGCCAGACTCTTCCAGATCTGCCAGTCTGCCAGACTCTTCCAGATCTGCCAGTCTGCCAGACTCTTCCAGATCTGCCAGTTGCCAGACTCTTCCAGATCTGCCAGTCTGCCAGACTCTTCCAGATCTGCCAGTCAGCCAGACTCTTCCAGATCTGCTAGTCAGCCAGACTCTTCCAGATCTGCCAGTCAGCCAGACTCTTCCAGATCTGCCAGTCTGCCAGACTCTTCCAGATCTGCCAGTCTGCCAGACTCTTCCAGATCTGCCAGTCAGCCAGACTCTTCCAGATCTGCCAGTCAGCCAGACTCTTCCAGATCTGCCAGTCTGCCAGACTCTTCCAGATCTGCCAGTCAGCCAGACTCTTCCAGATCTGCCAGTCAGCCAGACTCTTCCAGATCTGCCAGTCAGCCAGACTCTTCCAGATCTGCCAGTCAGCCAGACTCTTCCAGATCTGCCAGTCAGCCAGACTCTTCCAGATCTGCCAGTCAGCCAGACTCTTCCAGATCTGCCAGTCTGCCAGACTCTTCCAGATCTCTCAGCCAGACTCTTCCAGATCTGCCAGTCAGCCAGACTCTTCCAGATCTGCCAGTCAGCCAGACTCTTCCAGATCTGCCAGTCAGCCAGACTCTTCCAGATCTGCCAGTCAGCCAGACTCTTCCAGATCTGCCAGTCAGCCAGACTCTTCCAGATCTGCCAGTCAACCAGACTCTTCCAGATCTGCTAGTCAACCAGACTCTTCCAGATCTGCTAGTCAACCAGACTCTTCCAGATCCGCTAGTCAACCAGACTCTTCCAGATCCGCCAGTCAGCCAGGATCTGCCGGATTCAACTGCCTGGCTGGGCTTCCTCTCAGTGCTGGGCTTTCTCTCAGTACTGAGCTGCCCCTCAGTCCGAGCTGCCCCTCAGTCCCGAGCTGCCCCTCAGTCCCGAGCTGCCCCTCAGTCCCGAGCTTCCCCTCAGTCCCGAGCTTCCCCTCAGTCCCGAGCTTCCCCTCAGTCCCGAGCTGGGTTTCACTTTGTATTTCGTGGGTGATTGTTCCTGTCTCTGTGTAGTTTCACCAGATAGGCTGTAATTAGGTTTCACTTTCCGTTTTGTTGTTATTTATTTATATCAGTTATTTCATGTACCGCGATTCATTTGTTTCATTAAAAAACATGAGTAACCAACACGCTGCATTTCGGTCCGACTCTCATTCAACAAACGAAGAACGCCGTTACATCTTCTGTCTTCTTCTTCTGTCTTCTTCTTCTTCTTCTTCTTCTTCTTCTGTCTTCTTCTTATTATTATTTTTCTTCTTCTTCTGTCTTCTTCTTTTTCTTCTTCTTCTTTTTCTTCTTCTGTCTTCTTTTTCTTCTTCTTCTTCTTTTTCTTCTTCTTCTTCTTCTTCTTCTTCTGTCTTCTTCTTCTTCTTCTTTTTCTTCTTCTGTCTTCTTTTTCTTCTTCTTCTTCTGTCTTCTTCTTCTTCTTCTTCTTCTCTTTCTGTCTCTGTTACAGGACATCCCTCATGTCCCTCCTCACTGGAAGGGTCCTCCTTCGCCTGCATGGACCAAATATCCTGTTCCATGGCAAGAGTAGGACATCCTCTCTCTCTGGTTCACATAGAGTGTGTTTGCATGTGCGTGTGTGTGCATTTGTGTGTGTGTGTGTGTGTGTGTATGTGTGTGTGTGCGTGTGTGTGTGTGTGTGTGTGAAATAACACCTATGGAATTATGTAGTAACCCCCCCAAAAAGTGTTCTATTTTATATTTGAGATTCTTTGAAGTAGCTTTGCACACTCTTGGCATTCTCTCAACCAGAATCACCTGGAATGCTTTTCAGGTGATTTTTGATTGTAAAGGTTTTCCTCTTCTTCCTCTGAAGAGATGTAGCAAGGATCAGACCAAGATGCGGCGTGCTAAGTGTCCGTGCTTTTTAATATGAAAAACTCAACATGAACACAAATACAAACAATAAACGTGAACAAAACCCAAACAGTGTGGCGAACAAACACAGACACAGAAACAATCACCCACAAAACAACAGTGAAACCCAGGCTACCTAAGTATGATTCTCAATCAGAGACAACTAACGACACCTGCCTCTGGATACTAGGCCGAACACAGAAAACCAACCTAGAAACACAAAACATGGAATGCTCACCCAACTCACGTCCTGACCAACTAAAACAAACAAATAACACAATAACACGTGACATTGATGCTCCTTTCCAATACATATTGAAGGTCTTATTTTGGTGACATGATGATCAATGCTTGACTACCTTCTGACAAAGTAAAAACATTATTCTTATCCATAATAAATCTCATCATGTAGACGAGCCTAACTGTAGAGCCTCACTGTATCTGAAAACTACTGGCTAGATCGCACATGCCAAGACCACATTACGTAACATTTGCTATTTAACGCCAGCTTGTTTACGTAACAAAACTATCAGTAGAGTTCAGAAATGCGATGGAAACACATTGAACTTTGATGGAAACACATCTCTCGTAAGAAAATAGGCATATTGTTTTTATGCAGATTTTAGAATATTCACCGGAATATCTGTTACCAATTGAAAAGAAACTTAGCTATTGACTGGCTGTCATGCTCTGGTCGTAATATATTGTGTTTGTCTTTATTAATTTGGTCAGGCCAGGGTGTGACATGGGTTTATTGTGGTGTGTTTTGTCTTGGGGTTTTGTTAGGTATTGGGTGTGTGTTTTAGTGGGGGTATCTAGCATAGTCTATGGCTGTCTGGAGTGGTTCTCAATCAGAGGCAGGTGTTTATCGTTGTCTCTGATTGGGAACCATATTTAGGCAGACATATTCTTTGAGTATTTTGTGGGTGATTGTTCCTGTCTCTGTGTTTGGTGTTCACCAGATAGGCTGTATAGGTTTCCACGTTCCGTTTGTCGTTTTGTATTGTTAGTTATTTCATGTTGAGTTCCCCTTTCATTAAAGAACATGAATAACCACCACGCTGCATTTTTGGTCCGCTTCTCCTCCGACAGACGAGAACCGTTACACTGGCAGGAGCGGTAGCGAGTAGGATGCGCTTGTTTTGAGATCCTATCAAATCGTAGAGCCCTGTGTAGCCGCGTGTTTGTTGATATCCATATCACTCTGTCCGCCCCTGTGTGTTTTACAGTGGTTTAGATTATCCCTAAATTCACCCCTTGTTACTGATGACTGAGCTGTGAGTAGGAGGATGAAGGCGGTGGGAAGGGTACAGCAGCACAACGTGTGCCAGGATAAGAGGATTAGATCATCAGCCGGCCCAGACACAATGGAGCTGATGACCTGATGCTACTCGCCCAGCATCACTTACTGATCCAGCCTGATAACACACCTTCTCTCCCAGCATCACTTACTGAGCCAGCCTGATAACACACCTTCTCTCCCAGCATCACTTAGTGAGCCAGCCTGATAACACACCTACTCTCCCAGCATCACTTACTGAGCCAGCCTGATAACACCAGCATCACTTACTGATCCAGCCTGATAACCCAGCATCACTTACTGAGCCAGCCTGCATCACTTACTGAGCCAGCCTTCACAGTATCACTTAATGAGCCAGCCTGCCCAGCATCAGCATCACTTACTGAGCCAGCCTGATAACACACCAACTCTCCCAGCATCACTTACTGAGCCAGCCTTCCCAGCATCACTTACTGAGCCAGCCTGATAACACACCTACTCACCCAGCATCACTTACTGAGCCAGCCTTCCCAGCATCACTTACTGAGCCAGCCTGCCCAGCATCACTTACTGAGCCAGCCTGATAACACACCAACTCTCCCAGCATCACTTACTGAGCCAGCCTGATAACACACCTACTCTCCCAGCATCACTTACTGAGCCAGCCTGATAACACACCTACTCTCCCAGCATCACTTACTGAGCCAGCCTGATAACACACCAACTCTCCCAGCATCACTTACTGAGCCAGCCTGATAACATCACTTACTGAGCCAGCCTGATAACACACCTACTCTCCCAGCATCACTTACTGAGCCAGCCTGATAACACACCTACTCTCCCAGCATCACTTACTGAGCCAGCCTTCACAGTATCACTTACTGAGCCAGCCTGATAACACACCTACTCTCCCAGCATCACTTACTGAGCCAGCCTGATAACACACCTACTCTCCCAGCATCACTTACTGAGCCAGCCTGATAACACACCTACTCTCCCAGTATCACTTACTGAGCCAGCCTGATAACACACCAACTCTCCCAGCATCACTTACTGAGCCAGCCTGATAACACACCTACTCTCCCAGCATCACTTACTGAGCCAGCCTGATAACACACCTACTCTCCCAGTATCACTTACTGAGCCAGCCTGATAACACACCAACTCTCCCAGCATCACTTACTGAGCCAGCCTTCACAGTATCACTTACTGAGCCAGCCTTCACAGTATCACTTACTGAGCCAGCCTGATAACACACCAACTCTCCCAGCATCACTTACTGAGCCAGCCTGATAACACACCAACTCTCCCAGCATCACTTACTGAGCCAGCCTGATAACACACCTACTCTCCCAGCATCACTTACTGAGCCAGCCTGATAACACACCTACTCTCCCAGCATCACTTACTGAGCCAGCCTGATAACACACCAACTCTCCCAGCATCACTTACTGAGCCAGCCTGATAACACACCAACTCTCCCAGCATCACTTACTGAGCCAGCCTGATAACACACCAACTCTCCCAGCATCACTTACTGAGCCAGCCTGATAACACACCAACTTCCCAGCATCACTTACTGAGCCAGCCTGATAACACACCAACTCTCCCAGCATCACTTACTGAGCCAGCCTGATAACACACCAACTCTCCCAGCATCACTTACTGAGCCAGCCTGATAACACACCAACTCTCCCAGCATCACTTACTGAGCCAGCCTGATAACACACCAACTCTCCCAGCATCACTTACTGAGCCAGCCTGATAACACACCAACTCTCCCAGCATCACTTACTGAGCCAGCCTCCCAGCATCACTTACTGAGCCAGCCTGATAACACACCTACTCTCCCAGCATCACTTACTGAGCCAGCCTGATAACACACCAACTCTCCCAGCATCACTTACTGAGCCAGCCTGATAACACACCAACTCTCCCAGCATCACTTACTGAGCCAGCCTGATAACACACCTACTCTCCCAACATCACTTACTGAGCCAGCCTGATAACACAAAATATTTTTTAACTGAGAGAGAGAGGAGAGAGAGAGAGAGGGGAGAGACAGGAAGGAGAGAGGGAGGGGAGAGACAGGAAGGAGAGAGGGAGGGGAGAGACAGGAAGGAGAGAGGGAGGGGAGAGACAGGACAGAAAGAGAGAGGGAGGGGAGAGACAGGAAGGAGAGAGAGAGGGGAGAGACAGGACAGAAAGAGAGAGGGAGGGGAGAGACAGGAAAGAGAGAGAGAGGGAGGAGAGAGACAGGAAAGAGAGAGGGAGGGGAGAGACAGGAAAGAGAGGGAGAGGGGAGAGAGAGGTTTGGGGAGAGACAGGACTGAATGAGAGAGAGAGGGAGGGGAGAGACAGGACAGAATGAGAGAGAGATGGAGGGAAAGAGACAAAAGAGAGGTGGCGAGAGAGAACAATGGAAAGAGAGGTTGATGTTGAAAGTATAAAGAGAAGTGAGAGGTTATATTTAATTGTGCCCTGCAGGGGGCAGTCCTGCTCCATGTGTAGAGACAGACCAATGACACAATATGCTGAGTGGACAAAACATTAGGAACACCTTCCTAACATTGAATTGCACCCCTTTTCCCCCCAGAACAGCCTTAATTCTTCGGGCTATGGCCGTTCCACAGGGATGCTGAGAGTTGTGTCAAGTTGGCTGGACGTGCTTTGGATCGTGGACCACTCTTGATAACCACGGAAAACTGTTGAGTGTGAAAAACACATCAGCATTGCAGTTCTTGACACAATCAAACCGGTGTGCCTAGTAACTACTACCATAACCCATTCAAAGGCACTTAAATATTTTGTCTCCTTTTGAATGGCAAACATATTCAATCCATGTCTCAATTGTATCAAAGTAAAACAAATATTTTGTTTAGGGTTATCTTTAGTTCTCTCTACTCCCCAGCAAGGGTTATCTTTAGTTCTCTCTACTCCCCAGCAGGGTTATCTTTAGTTCTCTGTCTCCCCAGCAGGGTTATCTTTAGTTCTCTCTACTCCCCAGCAAGGGTATCTTTAGTTCTCTCTGTCTCCCCAGCAGGGTTATCTTTAGTTCTCTGTCTCCCCAGCAGGGTTATCTTTAGTTCTCTCTGTCTCCCCAGCAGGGTTATCTTTAGTTCTCTGTCTCCCCAGCAGGGTTATCTTTAGTTCTCTCTGTCTCCCCAGCAGGGTTATCTTTAGTTCTCTCTACTCCCCAGCAGGGTTATCTTTAGTTCTCTCTGTCTCCCCAGCAGGGTTATCTTTAGTTCTCTGTCTCCCCAGCAGGGTTATCTTTAGTTCTCTCTGTCTCCCCAGCAGGGTTATCTTTAGTTCTCTCTGTCTCCCCAGCAGGGTTATCTTTAGTTCTCTGTCTCCCCAGCAGGGTTATCTTTAGTTCTCTGTCTCCCCAGCAGGGTTATCTTTAGTTCTCTCTACTCCCCAGCAGGGTTATCTTTAGTTCTCTCTGTCTCCCCAGCAGGGTTATCTTTAGTTCTCTCTACTCCCCAGCAGGGTTATCTTTAGTTCTCTCTACTCCCCAGCAGGGTTATCTTTAGTTCTCTCTGTCTCCCCAGCAGGGTTATCTTTAGTTCTCTCTGTCTCCCCAGCAGGGTTATCTTTAGTTCTCTCTACTCCCCAGCAGGGTTATCTTTAGTTCTCTCTGTCTCCCCAGCAGGGTTATCTTTAGTTCTCTCTACTCCCCAGCAGGGTTATCTTTAGTTCTCTCTACTCCCCAGCAGGGTTATCTTTAGTTCTCTCTACTCCCAAGCAGGGTTATCTTTAGTTCTCTCTACTCCCCAGCAAGGTTATCTTTAGTTCTCTCTGTCTCCCCAGCAGGGTTATCTTTAGTTCTCTCTGTCTCCCCAGCAGGGTTATCTTTAGTTCTCTCTACTCCCCAGCAGGGTTATCTTTAGTTCTCTCTGTCTCCCCAGCAGGGTTATCTTTAGTTCTCTCTACTCCCCAGCAGGGTTATCTTTAGTTCTCTCTACTCCCCAGCAGGGTTATCTTTAGTTCTCTCTACTCCCAAGCAGGGTTATCTTTAGTTCTCTCTACTCCCCAGCAAGGTTATCTTTAGTTCTCTCTGTCTCCCCAGCAGGGTTATCTTTAGTTCCCTCTGTCTCCCCAGCAGGGTTATCTTTAGTTCTCTCTACTCCCCAGCAGGGTTATCTTTAGTTCTCTCTACTCCCCAGCAGGGTTATCTTTAGTTCTCTCTGTCTCCCCAGCAGGGTTATCTTTAGTTCTCTCTACTCCCCAGCAGGGTTATCTTTAGTTCTTTCTGTCTCCCCAGCAGGGTTATCTTTAGTCCTCTCTGTCTCCCAAGCAGGGTTATCTTTAGTTCTCTCTGTCTCCCCAGCAGGGTTATCTTTAGTTCTCTCTGTCTCCCCAGCAGGGTTATCTTTAGTTCTCTCTGTCTCCCCAGCAGGGTTATCTTTAGTTCTCTCTACTCCCCAGCAGGGTTATCTTTAGTTCTCTCTGTCTCCCCAGCAGGGTTATCTTTAGTTCTCTCTGTCTCCCAAGCAGGGTTATCTTTAGTTCTCTCTACTCCCCAGCAGGGTTATCTTTAGTTCTCTCTGTCTCCCCAGCAGGGTTAACTTTAATTCTATCTACTCCCCAGCAGGGTTATCTTTAGTTCTCTCTGTCTCCCCAGCAGGGTTATCTTTAGTTCTCTCTGTCTCCCCAGCAGGGTTATCTTTAGTTCTCTCTACTCCCCAGCAGGGTTATCTTTAGTTCTCTCTGTCTCCCCAGCAGGGTTATCTTTAGTTCTCTCTACTCCCCAGCAGGGTTATCTTTAATTCTATCTACTCCCCAGCAGGGTTATCTTTAGTTCTCTCTACTCCCCAGCAAGGTTATCTTTAGTTCTCTCTGTCTCCCCAGCAGGGTTATCTTTAGTTCTCTGTCTCCCCAGCAGGGTTATCTTTAGTTCTCTCTGTCTCCCCAGCAGGGTTATCTTTGTCTCCCCAGCAGGGTTATCTTTAGTTCTCTGTCTCCCCAGCAGGGTTATCTTTAGTTCTCTCTACTCCCCAGCAGGGTTATCTTTAGTTCTCTCTGTCTCCCCAGCAGGGTTATCTTTAGTTCTCTCTGTCTCCCCAGCAGGGTTATCTTTAGTTCTCTCTGTCTCCCCAGCAGGGTTATCTTTAGTTCTCTCTGTCTCCCCAGCAGGGTTATCTTTAGTTCTCTCTACTCCCCAGCAGGGTTATCTTTAGTTCTCTCTACTCCCAAGCAGGGTTATCTTTAGTTCTCTTTAGTTCTCCCTCCCCAGCAGGGTTATCTTTAGTTCTCTCTGTCTCCCCAGCAGGGTTATCTTTAGTTCTCTCTACTCTCCCCAGCAGGGTTATCTTTAGTTCTCTCTGTCTCCCCAGCAGGGTTATCTTTAGTTCTCTCTACTCCCCAGCAGAGTTATCTTTAGTTCTTTCTGTCTCCCCAGCAGGGTTATCTTTAGTTCTCTCTGTCTCCCCAGCAGGGTTATCTTTAGTTCTCTCTACTCCCCAGCAGGGTTATCTTTAGTTCTCTCTACTCCCCAGCAGGGTTATCTTTAGTTCTCTCTGTCTCCCCAGCAGGGTTATCTTTAGTTCTCTCTGTCTCCCCAGCAGGGTTATCTTTAGTTCTCTCTGTCTCCCCAGCAGGGTTATCTTTAGTTCTCTCTGTCTCCCCAGCAGGGTTATCTTTAGTTCTCTCTGTCTCCCCAGCAGGGTTATCTTTAGTTCTCTCTACTCCCCAGCAGGGTTATCTTTAGTTCTCTCTGTCTCCCCAGCAGGGTTATCTTTAGTTCTCTCTACTCCCCAGCAGGGTTATCTTTAGTTCTCTCTACTCCCCAGCAGGGTTATCTTTAGTTCTCTCTGTCTCCCCAGCAGGGTTATCTTTAGTTCTCTCTGTCTCCCCAGCAGGGTTATCTTTAGTTCTCTCTACTCCCCAGCAGGGTTATCTTTAGTTCTCTCTGTCTCCCCAGCAGGGTTATCTTTAGTTCTCTCTGTCTCCCCAGCAGGGTTATCTTTAGTTCTCTCTGTCTCCCCAGCAGGGTTATCTTTAGTTCTCTCTGTCTCCCAGCAGGGTTATCTTTAGTTCTCTCTGTCTCCCCAGCAGGGTTATCTTTAGTTCTCTCTACTCCCCAGCAGGGTTATCTTTAGTTCTCTCTACTCCCCAGCAGGGTTATCTTTAGTTCTCTCTGTCTCCCAGCAGGGTTATCTTTAGTTCTCTCTGTCTCCCCAGCAGGGTTATCTTTAGTTCTCTCTGTCTCCCCAGCAGGGTTATCTTTAGTTCTCTCTGTCTCCCCAGCAGGGTTATCTTTAGTTCTCTCTGTCTCCCCAGCAGGGTTATCTTTAGTTCTCTCTGTCTCCCCAGCAGGGTTATCTTTAGTTCTCTCTGTCCCCAGCAGGGTTATCTTTAGTTCTCTCTGTCTCCCCAGCAGGGTTATCTTTAGTTCCTCTGTCTCCCCAGCAGGGTTATCTTTAGTTCTCTCTACTCCCCAGCAGGGTTATCTTTAGTTCTCTCTACTCCCCAGCAGGGTTATCTTTAGTTCTCTCTTTAGTTCTCCCCCCAGCAGGGTTATCTTTAGTTCTCTGTCTCCCCAGCAGGGTTATCTTTAGTTCTCTCTGTCTCCCCAGCAGGGTTATCTTTAGTTCTCTCTACTCCCCAGCAGGGTTATCTTTAGTTCTCTCTACTCCCCAGCAGGGTTATCTTTAGTTCTCTCTGTCTCCCCAGCAGGGTTATCTTTAGTTCTCTCTGTCTCCCCAGCAGGGTTATCTTTAGTTCTCTCTGTCTCCCCAGCAGGGTTATCTTTAGTTCTCTCTGTCTCCCCAGCAGGGTTATCTTTAGTTCTCTCTGTCTCCCCAGGGTTATCTTTAGTTCTCTCTAGCCCCAGGGTTATCTTTAGTTCTCTCTGTCTCCCCAGCAGGGTTATCTTTAGTTCTCTCTACTCCCCAGCAGGGTTATCTTTAGTTCTCTCTACTCCCCAGCAGGGTTATCTTTAGTTCTCTCTGTCTCCCCAGCAGGGTTATCTTTAGTTCTCTCTGTCTCCCCAGCAGGGTTATCTTTAGTTCTCTCTGTCTCCCCAGCAGGGTTATCTTTAGTTCTCTCTGTCTCCCCAGCAGGGTTATCTTTAGTTCTCTCTGTCTCCCCAGCAGGGTTATCTTTAGTTCTCTCTACTCCCCAGCAGGGTTATCTTTAGTTCTCTCTGTCTCCCCAGCAGGGTTATCTTTAGTTCTCTCTACTCCCCAGCAGGGTTATCTTTAGTTCTCTCTTCTCCCCAGCAGGGTTATCTTTAGTTCTCTGTCTCCCCAGCAGGGTTATCTTTAGTTCTCTCTGTCTCCCCAGCAGGGTTATCTTTAGTTCTCTCTGTCTCCCCAGCAGGGTTATCTTTAGTTCTCTCTACTCCCCAGCAGGGTTATCTTTAGTTCTCTCTGTCTCCCCAGCAGGGTTATCTTTAGTTCTCTCTGTCTCCCCAGCAGGGTTATCTTTAGTTCTTCTGTCTCCCCAGCAGGGTTATCTTTAGTTCTCTCTGTCTCCCCAGCAGGGTTATCTTTAGTTTAGTTCTCTCTGTCTCCCCAGCAGGGTTATCTTTAGTTCTCTCTGTCTCCCCAGCAGGGTTATCTTTAGTTCTCTCTGTCTCCCCAGCAGGGTTATCTTTAGTTCTCTCTACTCCCCAGCAGGGTTATCTTTAGTTCTCTCTGTCTCCCCAGCAGGGTTATCTTTAGTTCTCTCTGTCTCCCCAGCAGGGTTATCTT
>NC_088221.1:51266979-51296979 GCF_036934945.1 Oncorhynchus masou masou | reverse complement strand
CAGATTGTGAGACGTCCAGATATCGGTCATATATATATGTCATTTTAGGTCCTGATCTACAGGCAGTTAGTTTTGAGTATGTCATTTTAGGCTAATTTTTAAAAAGGGTCCAGTCCTTAAGAGGTTGGAAAGTCAGCTAAGAACAGGTTCTTATTTACAACGACTGTCTACACCAAACCCTGACGACGCTGGGATACTTGGGCTCCGCCCTATGGGATTCCCAATCACAGCTGGTTGTGAAACAGCCTGGAATCAAACCAGGTTGTCTATAGTGACCGCTCAAGCACTTAGGTAACAATGCCTTTAGACCGCTGAGCGAGAGCCCGAGTGACCTTTCAACTTTCTACAGTTGGTCTATTGTACTTCAAACAATGTGTTTGCAGGTTGCTTAGGTTACAAACCTTCTCAAACAGCATCATTCATACTCTTCAGAGGCATAATGGACATTACAGCGTCCTGCTACTAAAGTCCTGTATCTTTCTCATTAGGCTGTATGTATTTTTAGATAAAGGCCTATTGTAGTGTGTTGTATTGTAGTGTCACCATTTTTACTGCAAATAAATAAAAACAAATAGAAACATAACTTTAAGCTACATATATGATTGACAGAGGGCATGCACTGTCCATCGATCAGCACAGCAATTGCCTAGTGTTTAGAGCGTTGGACTAGTAACCGGTAGGTTGCAAGTTCAAATCCCCGAGCTGACAAGGTGAAAATCTGTCATTCTGCCCATGAACAGGCAGTTAACCCACTGTTCCTAGGCCGTCATTGAAAATAAGAATTTGTTCTTAACTGACTTGTCTGGTTAAATAAAGGTACAATTAAACAGGATCATGTTTGCAAAACAAGTGGGTTTGAGCATATGTCAGTATTAAACAGATTAGCTTGAAGACTGTTGGGCGTTTGTGTTTCCACTGTTTAGAGAAACAGGGAAGCATCACAACCCTTCTGTCAGAGGTGGCTCAGAGAGCGGAGAATGAAGTAGGGCAAAACTATTCCCTGTTCTTCTGCTCTAGCAGAGGGACTGTGATGCTGCTCCCCCCTGACATCATAGTTATCCACCTCGGTGGAAATGACTTGGGACACACACTCGTCAGACGAGAGCTGATTTAGAGGTAGACGTCCGAACGTTCCCGTCGTCACGACGTCACGCAGCGGAAGACTTGGATGTTCCAGTGGTATGAGGACGTCAACAAACCCGTAGAGACGACCCTGCGCTCGCAACCAGCTGGTGTTTGCATTTCTCCGTGAGACAGGCGCATTTCCCACAATCCACCACTCTGACATAAAGGGCTGTGAAAAGGTAAAAAATGTATCCTCCGGGAGGCAAACCTACGATCTTCAGATCCACTCTAACCACTACACTTTCAACCCTGTTTTTACAACATTGACGTCGACACCATCTTCGGCGAGGTTCGTGACAGTCAGCGAGTATGTCATTTTTTCTTTTGACAGCACACAGCATAGCGAACATAAGCAAGCAGAGAGGGGGTTTGATTAACCTGGCCCGGGGTACGCCGGGCAATGGCCCTTCACTTCATGATGCAAAAGTGGAGAGGGAAGGCAGATGAAGCGTTTTTATCAAAAGTAATCACTTATGCGTGTGAAAACACACAATCCTACTCATTACTACACCTATAATTACGTCACTTTGGTTTTGAGCCCACTTTGCTATCTGACAGAGCACCTGTCTATAAGCAGTTATAAATCGAATGCAACTCTCCAAACAGTGGGAACACGAACGCCCGACAAGGCCACACACATGCTGACGATGAATGAGTAAATGCCTGGAAGCCCGTAAATAAAAAGGGAAATGGAGCACTGGTATAGATGTAGAATGAATAGAACTGCATTCCAAATTAAAAAGAAACATACGCAGGGTCTTGCTCCCGTTTCAGGGAAGTGTTAAATGTATAATTTAGACGTTTGCAAAAGGACGATAAACCATTTTCTAGATGTTTCTCTCTTTCCTAACCAACATTCCCGTTGAAGCACAGAGAGAATCTCCCGGCAGACTTTCTTTCTCCCTTTTCTATTGTCGTGTTATATTGTATTATAAACTGGGTGGTTTGGAGCCCTGAGTGCTGATTGGCTGACAGCCGTGGTATATCAGACCGCGTACCACGGTTATGACGAAACATGTATTTGCTCTAACTACGTTGGTAACCAGTTTGCAATAAGGGACATCGGAGGGGGGGCGTGTGGTATATTTCTGAAACTGTTTGTAATAGCAATAAGGCACCTCGGGGGTTTGTGGTATATTGCTGCGCCTAAGAACAGCTCTTAGACGTGGTGTATTGGCCACATACCTTGGGCCTTATTGCTTAATTATAGTTAGTTTATATATATGGTTTATAATTAGTTATACTTTTTTGTCATCAACTTCTGGTGTAAAAACCATGGCAACTAGAAACAAAAAACAATGCTTTAATTGAGAAGTAGGCATTGGTTGAAAAAGAAAGGATATTCACATGAGCACCACAATGCCTACTCCACCCATGCTCTACCAAGGTTTTACAGCACCACGATGCCTACACCACCCATGCTCTACCAAGGTTTTACAGCACCACGATGTCTACTCCACCCATGCTCTACCAAGGTTTTACAGCACCACAATGCCTACTCCACCCATGCTCTACCAAGGTTTTACAGCACCACAATGCCTATTCCACCCATGCTCTACCAAGGTTTTACAGCACCACGATGCCTATTCCACCCATGCTCTACCAAGGTTTTACAGCACCACGATGCCTACTCCACCCATGCTCTACCAAGGTTTTACAGCACCACAATGCCTACTCCATCCATGCTCTACCAAGGTTTTACAGCACCACGATGCCTACTCCACCCATGCTCTACCAAGGTTTTACAGCACCACAATGCCTACTCCACCCATGCTCTACCAAGGTTTTACAGCACCACAATGCCTACTCCACCCATGCTCTACCAAGGTTTTACAGCACCACAATGCCTACTCCACCCATGCTCTACTAAGGTTTTACAGCACCACGATGCCTACTCCACCCATGCTCTACCAAGGTTTTACAGCACCACGATGCCTACTCCACCCATGCTATACCAAGGTTTTACAGCACCACAATGCCTACTCCACCCATGCTCTACCAAGGTTTTACAGCACATAGCTTTTGTTTTTATTTAAATTTGTTAAACATTTATTTAAGAGAACTTAGCATCCAAAAGGTTTGGCCTAAAAAAACAACATGACAACTCGATACCCAACGACCCTAGATGACTAAACACTGATGTTCCCTCTCAGCCTAGATGACTAAACACTGATGTTCCCTCTCAGCCTAGATGACTCTATATGACTAAACACTGATGTTCCCTCTCAGCCTAGATGACTAAACACTGATGTTCCCTCTCAGCCTAGATGACTCTATATGACTAAACACTGATGTTCCCTCTCAGCCTAGATGACTAAACACTGATGTTCCCTCTCAGCCTAGATGACTCTATATGACTAAACACTGATGTTCCCTCTCAGCCTAGATGACTCTATATGACTAAACACTGATGTTCCCTCTCAGCCTAGATGACTAAACACCGATGTTCAAATCTCAGCCTAGATGACTCTATATGACTAAACACCGATGTTCAAATCTCAGCCTAGATGACTCTAGATGACTAAACACTGATGTTCCCTCTCAGCCTAGATGACTCTATATGACTAAACACCGATGTTCAAATCTCAGCCTAGATGACTCTAGATGACTAAACACTGATGTTACCTCTCAGCCAAGATGACTAAACACTGATGTTCCCTCTCAGCCTAGATGACTAAACACTGATGTTACCTCTCAGCCTAGATGACTAAACACTGATGTTCCCTCTCAGCCTAGATGACTAAACACTGATGTTACCTCTCAGCCTAGATGACTAAACACTGATGTTCCCTCTCAGCCTAGATGACTCTAGATGACTAAACACTGATGTTACCTCTCAGCCTAGATGACTAAACACTGATGTTACCTCTCAGCCTAGATGACTCTATATGACTAAACACTGATGTTCCCTCTCAGCCTAGATGACTAAACACTGATGTTCCCTCTCAGTCTAGATGACTCTATATGACTAAACACTGATGTTCCCTCTCAGCCTAGATGACTCTATATGACTAAAAACTGATGTTCCCTCTCAGCCTAGATGACTCTATATGACTAAACACTGATGTTCCCTCTCAGTCTAGATGACTCTATATGACTAAACACTGATGTTCCCTCTCAGCCTAGATGACTCTATATGACTAAACACTGATGTTCCCTCTCTGCCTAGATGACTCTATATGACTAAACACTGATGTTCCCTCTCAGCCTAGATGACTAAACACTGATGTTCCCTCTCAGCCTAGATGACTCTATATGACTAAACACTGATGTTCCCTCTCTGCCTAGATGACTCTATATGACTAAACACTGATGTTCCCTCTCAGCCTAGATGACTAAACACTGATGTTCCCTCTCAGCCTAGATGACTAAACACTGATGTTCCCTCTCAGCCTAGATGACTCTATATGACTAAACACTGATGTTCCCTCTCAGCTTAGATGACTAAACACTGATGTTCCCTCTCAGCTTAGATGACTAAACACTGATGTTCCCTCTCAGCCTAGATGACTAAACACTGATGTTCCCTCTCAGCCTAGATGACTAAACACTGATGTTCCCTCTCAGCCTAGATGACTAAACACTGATGTTCCCTCTCAGCCTAGATGACTCTATATGACTAAACACTGATGTTCCCTCTCAGCCTAGATGACTAAACACTGATGTTCCCTCTCAGCCTAGATGACTAAACACTGATGTTCCCTCTCAGCCTAGATGACTCTATATGACTAAACACTGATGTTACCTCTCAGCCTAGATGACTAAACACTGATGTTACCTCTCAGCCTAGATGACTCTATATGACTAAACACTGATGTTCCCTCTCAGCCTAGATGACTAAACACTGATGTTCCCTCTCAGCCTAGATGACTCTATATGACTAAACACTGATGTTCCCTCTCAGCCTAGATGACTAAACACTGATGTTCCCTCTCAGCCTAGATGACTCTATATGACTAAACACTGATGTTCCCTCTCAGCCTAGATGACTAAACACTGATGTTCCCTCTCAGCCTAGATGACTCAATATGACTAAACACTGATGTTCCCTCTCAGCCTAGATGACTCTATATGACTAAACACTGATGTTCCCTCTCAGCCTAGATGACTAAATACTGATGTTCCCTCTCAGCCTAGATGACTCTATATGACTAAACACTGATGTTACCTCTCAGCCTAGATGACTAAACACTGATGTTCCCTCTCAGCCTAGATGACTAAACACTGATGTTCCCTCTCAGCCTAGATGACTAAACACTGATGTTCCCTCTCAGCCTAGATGACTCTATATGACTAAACACTGATGTTCCCTCTCAGCCTAGATGACTAAACACTGATGTTCCCTCTCAGCCTAGATGACTAAACACTGATGTTCCCTCTCAGCCTAGATGACTAAACACTGATGTTCCCTCTCAGCCTAGATGACTCTATATGACTAAACACTGATGTTCCCTCTCAGCCTAGATGACTCTATATGACTAAACACTGATGTTCCCTCTCAGCCTAGATGACTAAACACTGATGTTCCCTCTCAGCCTAGATGACTAAACACTGATGTTCCCTCTCAGCCTAGATGACTCTATATGACTAAACACTGATGTTCCCTCTCAGCCTAGATGACTCTATATGACTAAACACTGATGTTCCCTCTCAGCCTAGATGACTCTATATGACTAAACACTGATGTTCCCTCTCAGCCTAGATGACTCTATATGACTAAACACTGATGTTCCCTCTCAGCCTAGATGACTAAACACTGATGTTCCCTCTCAGCCTAGATGACTCTATATGACTAAACACTGATGTTCCCTCTCAGCCTAGATGACTCTATATGACTAAACACCGATGTTCCCTCTCAGCCTAGATGACTCTATATGACTAAACACTGATGTTCCCTCTCAGCCTAGATGACTAAACACTGATGTTCCCTCTCAGCCCAGATGACTCAATATGACTAAACACTGATGTTCCCTCTCAGCCTAGATGACTAAACACTGATGTTCCCTCTCAGCCTAGATGACTAAACACTGATGTTCCCTCTCAGCCTAGATGACTAAATACTGATGTTCCCTCTCAGCCTAGATGACTCTATATGACTAAACACTGATGTTACCTCTCAGCCTAGATGACTAAACACTGATGTTACCTCTCAGCCTATATGACTAAACACTGATGTTACCTCTCAGCCTATATGACTAAACACTGATGTTCCCTCTCAGCCTAGATGACTCTATATGACTAAACACTGATGTTACCTCTCAGCCTAGATGACTCTATATGACTAAACACTGATGTTCCCTCTCAGCCTAGATGACTCTATATGACTAAACACTGATGTTCCCTCTCAGCCTAGATGACTCTATATGACTAAACACTGATGTTACCTCTCAGCCTAGATGACTAAACACTGATGTTCCCTCTCAGCCTAGATGACTGACTAAACACTGATGTTCCCTCTCAGCCTAGATGACTAAACACTGATGTTCCCTCTCAGCCTAGATGACTAAACAAACACTGATGTTCCCTCTCAGCCTAGATGACTAAATACTGATGTTCCCTCTCAGCCTAGATGACTAAACACTGATGTTCCCTCTCAGCCTAGATGACTCTATATGACTAAACACTGATGTTCCCTCTCAGCCTAGATGACTAAACACTGATGTTCCCTCTCAGCCTAGATGACTCTAGATGACTAAACACTGATGTTCCCTCTCAGCCTAGATGACTAAACACTGATGTTCCCTCTCAGCCTAGATGACTCTATATGACTAAACACTGATGTTCCCTCTCAGCCTAGATGACTCTATATGACTAAACACTGATGTTCCCTCTCAGCCTAGATGACTCTATATGACTAAACACTGATGTTCCCTCTCAGCCTAGATGACTCTATATGACTAAACACTGATGTTCCCTCTCAGCCTAGATGACTCAATATGACTAAACACTGATGTTCCCTCTCAGCCTAGATGACTAAACACTGATGTTACCTCTCAGCCAAGATGACTA
The DNA here is from genome assembly GCF_036934945.1 of Oncorhynchus masou masou. Lineage (NCBI taxonomy): Eukaryota > Metazoa > Chordata > Actinopteri > Salmoniformes > Salmonidae > Oncorhynchus > Oncorhynchus masou. Next base: position 51,289,845 of record NC_088221.1, on the reverse strand, counting down.
AACACTGATGTTCCCTCTCAGCCTAGATGACTAAACACTGATGTTCCCTCTCAGCCTAGATGACTAAACACTGATGTTCCCTCTCAGCCTAGATGACTAAACACTGATGTTCCCTCTCAGCCTAGATGACTCTATATGACTAAACACTGATGTTCCCTCTCAGCCTAGATGACTAAACACTGATGTTACCTCTCAGCCTAGATGACTCTAGATGACTAAACACTGATGTTCCCTCTCAGCCTAGATGACTAAACACTGATGTTCCCTCTCAGCCTAGATGACTCTATATGACTAAACACTGATGTTCCCTCTCAGCCTAGATGACTCTATATGACTAAACACTGATGTTCCCTCTCAGCCTAGATGACTCTATATGACTAAACACTGATGTTCCCTCTCAGCCTAGATGATGTTCCCTCTCAGCCTAGATGACTAAACACTGATGTTCCCTCTCAGCCTAGATGACTCAATATGACTAAACACTGATGTTCCCTCAGCCTCAGCCTAGATGACTAAACACTGATGTTACCTCTCAGCCAAGATGACTAAACACTGATGTTCCCTCTCAGCCTAGATGACTAAACACTGATGTTCCCTCTCAGCCTAGATGACTAAACACACTGATGTTCCCTCTCAGCCTAGATGACTAAACACCGATGTTCCCTCTCAGCCTAGATGACTCTATATGACTAAACACTGATGTTCCCTCTCAGCCTAGATGACTCTATATGACTAAACACTGATGTTCCCTCTCAGCCTAGATGACTCTATATGACTAAACACTGATGTTCCCTCTCAGCCTAGATGACTAAACACTGATGTTCCCTCTCAGCCTAGATGACTCTAGATGACTAAACACTGATGTTCCCTCTCAGCCTAGATGACTCTATATGACTAAACACTGATGTTCCCTCTCAGCCTAGATGACTAAACACTGATGTTCCCTCTCAGCCTAGATGACTAAACACTGATGTTCCCTCTCAGCCTAGATGACTAAATACTGATGTTCCCTCTCAGCCTAGATGACTCAATATGACTAAACACTGATGTTCCCTCTCAGCCTAGATGACTCTATATGACTAAACACTGATGTTCCCTCTCAGCCTAGATGACTAAACACTGATGTTCCCTCTCAGCCTAGATGACTAAACACTGATGTTCCCTCTCAGCCTAGATGACTAAACACTGATGTTCCCTCTCAGCCTAGATGACTAGATGACTGATGTTACTCAGCCTAGATGACTATATGACTAAACACTGATGTTCCCTCTCAGCCTAGATGACTCTATATGACTAAACACTGATGTTCCCTCTCAGCCTAGATGACTAAACACTGATGTTCCCTCTCAGCCTAGATGACTCTATATGACTAAACACTGATGTTCCCTCTCAGCCTAGATTACTCTATATGACTAAACACTGATGTTCCCTCTCAGCCTAGATGACTCTATATGACTAAACACTGATGTTCCCTCTCAGCCTAGATGACTCTATATGACTAAACACTGATGTTCCCTCTCAGCCTAGATGACTCTATATGACTAAACACTGATGTTCCTCTCAGCCTAGATGACTAAACACTGATGTTACCTCTCAAATCAAATCCAATGTATTTGTATAGCCCTTCTTACATGTGACGTAGAAGTCCGTCACTGGCTGCGGGCAGCATTTGGTTCTTTAACGCACACACATATTCATCACTCCTCCCTGCGCCATTATAACATAAGTTAACAATGTGGGTCGACACACAAATTAACTTCTGTCTTGGTGCATGCATTTCACACTTGTCAATGTTCATATTTGAGAGATACAATAATTATTATACTTATCAATGTTGTGGATGAGCGCTTTGTTTGTTTGTTCTGTTCCTCTCTCTCCATCTCTGTAGCTTCCAGGTATGCTGGAAAAGGACCCGAGCTAAGGGAATTGGGTTGGCTTTATAGTGCCTGTCCCAAATGGCTCATTAATGCATATGGGCATATTGAAAGATATTGTCAGTAGTGATGTAATGTTGTAAATGTTATGTTGTGATATTGTTTAAAACCGTGTTGCAATGTATATCCTTTAGTATGTTTAGTTCATGGAAAATGTAGGTTTGTATTGTTAATTGATTAATTAATTAGGGTTAATTGTTCTGAGGGGAGGGGCTAGCCCTACAAAAGGAGCCTCTCTTTCAGTCATGGAGGGGCAGTTTGGATTGAGCTGTGGATGGGGCAGCATTGGTTTTAAGCTGTCCCATAAGGTAGACGTTGATGGCAGTACTGTTGTTTTTTGTTCCGGAATGACTTGTAAATAAACACCTTTGCACAGAAGAACTTTTGCGGTTCCGCCATCTTTTTTATTTTGATAGAGGTTAGGTTATCCAGTTTAGCCTTTTGGCCTACTCTACGTGACATACATCAGCTGATATCTCAAAGTGAATCAGTTTCTAGGGGCAACAGTTTGGATGAAATGTATTGGATACATCTCAGCAGGCAGTGTATTCAGTCTGAAAGGTGGTCTAATGGTCACTTTAAAGACACTGTAGTCTTGTCGTTATCCGAAGCCTAGATATTATTTTTTTTGTTTTTCTTCCTAATGCTAATGACCCTGTTAAGAATCTGGTTTGTGGTTCTCGGTAATGACCAGACGGCTCATGAAGAGAAGCGGGGTGTTGTGTCAAGTTGATGTGTGAAGTTTCATCGACATTGACGACGGTAGACGGCAGATTTGAATTTAACATTGAGCTTCAATCAATCCCTACTACAGTCGAGCCAAACGTCTCACTGTCCTTCCTGCAGTTCCTGCTGCCAACTCACCATCTCAGCAGGTAGTGTATTACACCAATAACAGTGTGTACAATAATAATGTATTTTGTTCTTTATGTGTTTGTTGAGAGCAGGTGACAGAGGGCTAGCGCAGGCCTGTTGGGATGCCAGGTTTGGGTAATATAGCAGCTCCTGTGGTGGTGAGCTGCTATAGTGTTTTTGGTGTTAGTGTTTTTGGTTCTTTATGTGTTGAGAGCAGGTGACAGAGGGCTAGCGCAGGCCTGTTGGGATGCCAGGTTTGGGTAATATAGCAGCTCCTGCTATAGTGTTTTTGGTGTTAGTGTTTTTGGTTCGTTATGAAAGGCTTAAAACACACACGTTTATGAGGGGTGAAAAGTGGACTAAATGGAGCCTAAACTCTCACCAAGTCATCTAATGTGTAACTGAGAAACCTTTTTGAATGAACACACTGTCACGCCCTGGCCATAGTTTACTTTGTATGTTTCTATGTTTTGATTGGTCAGGGTGTGATCTGAGTGGGCATTCTATGTTGGATGTCTTGTTTGTCTATTTCTATGTCTGGCCTGATATGGTTCTCAATCAGAGGCAGGTGCTAGTCATTGTCTCTGATTGGGAACCATATTTAGGTTAGCCTGGGTTTCACTGTGTGTTTGTGGGTGATTGTTCCTGTCTCTGTGTTTTGCACCAGATAGGGCTGTTTCGGTTTTCGTACGTTTGTTATTTTGTTAGTTTATCGTGTATAGTTTCCGTATTTAATAAAATGAATCAAAACTACGCTGCATTTTGGTCCGCTCCTCCTTCCCACAACGAAAGCCGTGACACACATCCACACGCACGTTCATGCGTTCACGTGTGTCACACACCTTGTTAAATGCGTCGCATTATTCACACAAGCTGGCTTAGCCTGTATTCAGCGGGTCTAATATGTTCATTCATAAAGTTGTCAAATTTATTGGATGGACTTGTCCCTTTTTGTATTCATTTATTGAACAAGTAAAAATCTGTATAGAGTGCATTCTGAAAGTGTCCCTAGACCTTTTTTTAAACATTTGGTTACATTACAGCCTAATTCTAAAATTGATATATTTTTTAAATGGCCTCATCAAGCTACACACAATACGCCATAATGACAAAGCAAAAAACAGTTTTTCGAAATGTATCACAAATAAAAAAGTGAAATATCACATATACTGTACATAAGTATTCAGACCCTTTACTCAGTACTTTGTTGAAGCACCTTTGGCATTCATTTTTTATTTATTTATTTTTTATTTATTAGTTATTTTACCAGGTAAGTTGACTGAGAACACATTCTCATTTACAGCAACGACCTGGGGAATAGTTACAGGGGAGAGGAGGGGGATGAATGATTACAGCCTCAAGTCTTCTTGCGTATGATGCAACAAGCGTGGCACACCTGAATTTTTAATTTATCCCATTCTCTGCAGATCCTGTCAAGCTCTGTCAGGTTGGATGGGGACCTTCGCTGCACAGCTATTTTCAGGTCTCTCCAGAGATGTTCGATCAGGTTCAAGTCTGGGCTCTGGCTGGGCCACTCAAGGATATTCAGAGACTTGTCCCGAAACCATTCCTGCGTTGTCTTGGCTGTGTGCTTAGGGTCGTTGTCCAGTTGGAAGGTGAACCTTCTCCCCAGTCTGAGGACCTGAGCGCTCTGGAGCAGGTTTTCATCAAGGACCTCTCTGTACTTTGCTCCGTTCATCTTTCTCTCGATCCTCACTAGTCTCCCAGTCCCTGCTGCTGAAAAACATCCCCTCAGCATGATGCTGCCACCACCATGCTTCACCGTAGGGATGGTGCCAGGTTTCCTTCAGCCGTGATGCTTGGCTTTCAGGCCAAAGAGTTCAATCTTGGTTTCATCAGTCCAGATAATCTTGCTTCTCTTCTCATAGTCTGAGTCTTTAGGTGTCTTTTGGCAACCTCCAAGTTGCCCTTCTGGATGGTTCTCCCATATCCACAGAGGAACTTGTGCTCTTAGCCAGAAGAGATGAACACTTACAATATGAAGATACCAAGGGCTTCCCAGTTCCTAGTCATCTCTATCAGACTGTACTACTACATATCCTAACACTACTGCCAGTCTGTAGCCTTTTGCTCTGTACTAATGTTACCAAACATATCCTAAAACTACTGCTTTTAGCCTTTTCCTCTGTCATCTCTTTTTGCTGCGTCTGAATTGACACCCTGCAAAAATACAAATCTGAAAGTGTTCACAGGCCAAGATCTTCCCATATTTTGTTATAATTATCTTTTTTTTTGTCACAACAACTCTAATGTCAAAGATGAAGAGAAAATATAATTTGTTATTCAACCCCCTGACTCAAAACATGTTAGAATCACTTTTGGCAGCGTTTGCAGATGTGTTGTGCTGGACTTGCCCCAACCACTTTGCACTCAGGACCAAAAGTGAATTTCTTTGCCAGATTTTTTGCCTTGAAAACAGGATGCATGTTTTGGAATATTTTTTATTCTGTACAGGCTTCCTTCTTTTCACTCTGTCAATTAGGTTAGTATTGTGGGGTAACTACAGTGTTGTTGATCCATCCTCAGTTTTCTCCTATCACAGCCATTGAAGTCTAGCTGTTTTAAAGTCACCATTGGCCCCTGAGTGGTTTCCTTCCTCTCCGGCAACTGAGTTGGGAAGGACGCCTGTATCTTTGTAGTGACTGGGTGTTTAGATAAACCATCCAAAGTGTAATTAATAACTGCACCATGCTCAAAGGGATATTCAATGTCAGTTTTTGTGTTTGTTTTCCCCCCCATCTACCAATGGGTATCCTTCTTTGCAAACCATTGGAAAACCTCCCTGGTCTTTGCGGTTGAATCTGTGTTTGAAATCCACTGCTGGACTGAGGGACCTAACAGATAATTATACGTGTGGGGTACAGAGAGGAGGTAGTCATTTCAAAAATCATGTTAAACACAAAGGGTGAGTCCATGCAACTTAGTATGCGGCTTGTTAAGCACATTCTTACTTCTGAACACTAATTGACTGAAGACATTTCAGCTTTTCATTGAGAATTAATTTGTATAAAAAAACAATTCCACTTTGACGTTATGGGGTATTGTGTGTAGGCTGGTGACTAACCAATCTAAATGTAATCCCTTTTAAATTCAGGCTGTAACACAATAAAATGTGGACAAATACTTCCTGGAGGCACTGTAGTGGCCTACTTTTGCGCCAGGAAACATAGGACTCAAATGTAGTGCACTATATGGGGAATAGGGTGCCGTCGGGGACAGAGTTTCTCTCATGTGATTCAATTCCAAACAGTTCAACAATGAGTTGTTATCTTGTTGTAGCTAAAAACTATTCTGTTGTACCTTACTAAAACCCTGGCCTTCTGTCCCTTCCGGGCTGCCGTACTGTGAAACTGTAGCTAATACTATTCTGTTGTACCTTAACAAAACCCTGGCCTTCTGTCCCTTCCGGGCTGCCGTACTGTGAAACTGTAGCTAATACTATTCTGTTGTACCTTAACAAAACCCTGGCCTTCTGTCCCTTCCGGGCTGCCGTACTGTGATCACAGTTTTACTACTGTGCACATCTGTGGTGGCGAAACGCCATGGCAACCCACCCACTTTGTTTCCATAACAACCATCATCAAGACAGTTCCCATCTGCTGTGTGTCGATTAGACATGCAGCAGCATGGGCGCGCACGCACACACACACATTCACGCACACACACACGCACACGCACACACACTCACGCACAGACACCCTCACGCACACACACACTCACGCACACACACACCAACCTGGCCTCAGGGAAATTCGTAAGATTTGGTAGGTAAATCTGTGCCCTCCATTTAGTATCATACATAATGTTACCCTAGATAATGTTATGAATGGAATAGCGGTCGGACAATAGCATAAGAATTGGTTGACCGAACCTATACATCTTAGTGGATATCTAGTATTATATGTTTTACTCTGAAACCCGGTTGCTTTTTCGCTTGGTAACAAATAAGGAGAATTGACATTGGTGATTAGGAGGACTGACGACAAAGGTCACGGTAAACATTGACGTAAAAGGTTAATTTAAGTAAAAGGTTAAGAGAATTGGGTTATTAGGTTAGAGGAAGAGGAAGAGTTCTCTAAAAATGCTACAGTTGTCCTCGACGCGACAAGAACACACAACCGTTAGTAACATAGTGTCTATATTAACATAGTGTCGATATTAACATAGTGTCCATATTAACCTATTATTTACATATTGTCTATATTAACCCTATTATTTACATAGTGTCTATATTAACATAGTGTCTATATTAACCTATTATTTACATAGTGTCTATATTAACCTATGTATTTATTAACCTATTATTTACATAGTGTCTATATTAATAGTGTCCCTATTATTTACATTGTCTATATTTACATAGTGTCTATATTAACCTATTATAAATAGTGTCTATATTTACATAGTGTCTATATTAACCTATTATTTAAATAGTGTCTTTATTAACATAACTAGTGTCTATATATATAACATTAACATTAACGAGTATATAGACACTATGATTGCCTCCACATGGACTTTGTACCGGTACCCCCTGTATATAGCCTCCACATGGACTCTGTACCGGTACCCTCTGTATATAGCCTCCACATTGACTCTGTACCGGTACCCCTGTATATAGGCTCCACACTGACTCTGTACCGGTACCCCTGTATATAGCCTCCACATTGACTCTGTACCGGTACCCCCTGTATATAGGCTCCACATTGACTCTGTACCGGTACCCCTGTATATAGCCTCCACATTGACTCTGTACCGGTACCCCCTGTATATAGCCTCCACATTGACTCTGTACCGGTACCCCCTGTATATAGGCTCCACACTGACTCTGTACCGGTACCCCTGTATATAGCCTCCACATTGACTCTGTACCGGTACCCCCTGTATATAGCCTCCGCATTGACTCTGTACCGGTACCCCCTTGTATATAGCCTCCACATTGACTCTGTACCATAATGCCCTGTATATAGCCTCCACATTGACTCTATACCGGTACACCCTGTATATAGCCTCCACATTGACTCTGTACCGGTACCCCTGTATATAGTCTCCACATTGACTCTGTACCGGCAAACCCTGTATATAGCCTCCACATTGACTCTGTAACGGTACCCCCTGTATATAGCCTCCACGTTGACTCTGTACCGGTACACCCTGTATATAGCCTCCACATTGACTCTGTACCGGTACCCCTGTATATAGCCTCCACATTGACTCTGTACCGGTACACCCTGTATATAGCCTCCACATTGACTCTGTACCGGTACATTGACTCTGTACTGTATATAGCCTCCACATTGACTCTGTACCGGTACCCCCTGTATATAGCCTCCACATTGACTCTGTACCGGTATCCCCTGTATATAGCCTGTATAAACTAATGGGGATCCATAATAAACCCCAGGAAGAGCAGCTGCTGCCTTGGCAGGAACTAAAATTGGATCCATTATAAACCCCAGGAAGAGTAGCTGCTGCCTTGGCAAGAACTAATGGGATCCATAATAAACCCCAGGAAGAGTAGCTGCTTAATTGGCAGGAACTAATGGGGATCCATAATAAACCCCAGGAAGAGTAGCTGCTCCCTTGGCAGGAACTAATGGGAATCCATAATAAACCCCAGGAAGAGTAGCTGCTGCCTTTGCAGGAACTAATGGGGATCCATAATAAACCCCAGGAAGAGTAGCTGCTTCCTTGGCAGGAACTAAATTGGATCCATAATAAACCCCAGGAAGAGTAGCTGCTGCCTTGGCAGGAACTAATGGGGATCCATAATAAACCCCAGGAAGAGTAGCTGCTGCCATGGGCAGGAACTAATATGGGGATCCATAATAAAACCCAGGAAGAATAGCTGCTGCCTTGGCATGAACTAATGGGGATCCATAATAAACCCCAGGAAGAGAAGCTGCTTCCTTGGCAGAAACTAATGGGGATCCATAATAAACCCCAGGAAGAGTAGCTGCTGCCTTGGGCAGGAACTAATGGGGATCCATAATAAACCCCAGGAAGAGTAGCTGCTGCCTTGACAGGAACTAATGGGGATCCATAATAAACCCCAGGAAGAGTAGCTGCTGCCTTGACAGGAACTAATGGGGATCCATAATAAACCCCAGGAAGAGAAGCTGCTTCCTTGGCAGAACTAATGGGGATCCATAATAAACCCCAGGAAGAGTAGCTGCTGCCTTGGGCAGGAACTAATGGGGATCCATAATAAACCCCAGGAAGAGTAGCTGCTGCCTTGACAGGAACTAATGGGGATCCATAATAAACCCCAGGAAGAGTAGCTGCTTCCTTGGCAGGAACTAATGGGGATCCATACTAAAACCCCAGGAAGAGTAGCTGCTGCCTTGGCATGAACTAATGAGTATCCATTATAAACCCCAGGAAGAGTAGCTGTTGCCTTGGGAAGAAAATAATGGGGATCCATAATAAACCCCAGGAAGAGTAGCAGCTACCTTGGCAGGAACTAATGGGGATCCATAATAAACCCCAGGAAGAGTAGCTGCTGCCTTGGGCAGGAACTAATGGGGATCCATAATAAACAACAGGAAGAGTAGCTGCTGCCTTGGGCAGGAACTGATGGGGATCCATAATAAACCCCAGGAAGAGTAGCTGCTGCCTTGGGCAGGAACTAATATGGGGATCCATAATAAACCCCAGGAAGAGTAGCTGCTGCCTTGGCAGGAACTAATGGGGATCCATAATAAACCCCAGGAAGAGTAGCTGCTGCCTTGGCAGGAACTAATGGGAATCCATAATAAACCCCAGGAAGAGTAGCTGCTGCCTTGGCAGGAACTAATGGGGATCCATAATAAACCCCAGGAAGAGTAGCTGCTGCCTTGGCAGGAACTAAATTGGATCCATAAAAACCCCAGGAAGAGTAGCTGCTGCCTTGGCAGGAACTAATGGGGATCCATAATAAACCCCAGGAAGAGTAGCTGCTGCCATGGGCAGGAACTAATATGGGGATCCATAATAAAACCCAGGATGAGTAGCTGCTGCATTGGGCATCAACTAATATAGGGATCCTTAATAAACCCCAGGAAGAGTAGCCGCTGCCTTGGGCAGGTAACTAATGGGGATCCATAATAAACCCCAGGAAGATTAGTTGCTGCCTTGGGCAAGAACTAATGGGGATCCATAATAAACCCCAAAGAGTAGCTGCTGCCTTATCATGAACTAATGGGGATCTATAATAAACCTCAGGAAGAGTAGCTGCTTCCTTGGCATGAACTAATTTTGGATCCATAATAAACCCCTGGAAGAGTAGATTCTGCCTTGGCAGAAACTAATGGGGATCCATAATAAACCCCAGGAAGAGTAGCTGCTGCCTTGGCACTAATGGGGATCCATAATAAACCCCAGGAAGAGTTGCTGCCTTGGCAGGAACTAATGGGGATCCACAATAAACCCCAGGAAGAGTAGCTGCTGCCCTGGCAGGAACTAATGGGGATCCATAATAAACCCAGGAAGAGTAGCTGCTGCTTTGGGCAGGAACTAATGGGGATCCATAATAAACCCCAGGAAGAGTAGCTGCTGCATTGGCATGAACTAATGGGGATCCATTATAAACCCCAGGAAGAGTAGCTGTTGCCTTGGGATGGAACTAATGGGGATCCATAATAAACCCCAGGAAGAGTAGCTGCTACCTTGGCATGAACTAATAAGGATCCATAATAAACCCCAGGAAGAGTAGCTGCTGCCTTGGCAGGAACTAAATTGGATCCATAATAAACCCCAGGAAGAGTAGCTGCTGCCTTGGCAGGAACTAATGGGGATCCATAATAAACCCCAGGAAGAGTAGCTGCTGCCATGGGCAGGAACTAATATGGGGATCCATAATAAAACCCAGGATGAGTAGCTGCTGCATTGGGCATCAACTAATATAGGGATCCCCCCAGGAAGAGTAGCCGCTGCCTTGGGCAGGTACTAATGGGGATCCATAATAAACCCCAGGAAGATTAGTTGCTGCCTTGGGCAAGAACTAATGGGGATCCATAATAAACCCCAGCAAGGAATGAACTAATGGGGATCTATAATAAACCTCAGGAAGAGTAGCTGCTGCATTGCATCAACTAATATAGGGATCCTTAATAAACCCCAGGAAGAGTAGCCGCTGCCTTGGGCAATGGGGATCCATAATAAACCCCAGGAAGATTAGTTGCTGCCTTGGGCAAGAACTAATGGGGATCCATAATAAACCCCAGCAAGAGTAGCTGCTGCCTTGGCATGAACTAATGGGGATCCATAATAAACCTCAGGAAGAGTAGCTGCTTCCTTGGCATGAACTAATTTTGGATCCATAATAAACCCCTGGAAGAGTAGATTCTGCCTTGGCAGAAACTAATGGGGATCCATAATAAACCCCAGGAAGAGTAGCTGCTTCCTTGGCAGGTACTAATGGGGATCCATAATAAACCCCAGGAAGAGTAGTTGCTGCCTTGGCAGGAACTAATGGGGATCCACCCCCAGGAAGAGTAGCTGCTGCCCTGGCAGGAACTGGGGATCCATAATAAACCCAAGGAAGAGTAGCTGCTGCTTTGGGCAGGAACTGGGGATCCATAATAAACCCCAGGAAGAGTAGCTGCTGCATTGGCATGAACTAATGGGGATCCATTATAAACCCCAGGAAGAGTAGCTGTTGCCTTGGGATGGAACTAATGGGGATCCATAATAAACCCCAGGAAGAGTAGCTGCTACCTTGGCATGAACTAATAAGGATCCATAATAAACCCCAGGAAGAGTAGCTGCTGCCTTGGCAGGAACTAAATTGGATCCATAATAAACCCCAGGAAGAGTAGCTGCTGCCTTGGCAGGAACTAATGGGGATCCATAATAAACCCCAGGAAGAGTAGCTGCTGCCATGGGCAGGAACTAATATGGGGATCCATAATAAAACCCAGGATGAGTAGCTGCTGCATTGGGCATCAACTAATATAGGGATCCTTAATAAACCCCAGGAAGAGTAGCCGCTGCCTTGGGCAGGTACTAATGGGGATCCATAATAAACCCCAGGAAGATTAGTTGCTGCCTTGGGCAAGAACTAATGGGGATCCATAATAAACCCCAGCAAGAGTAGCTGCTGCCTTGGCATGAACTAATGGGGATCTATAATAAACTAATGGGAACTATTTTGGATCCATAATAAACCCCTGGAAGAGTAGATTCTGCCTTGGCAGAAACTAATGGGGATCCATAATAAACCCCAGGAAGAGTAGCTGCTGCCTTGGCAGGTACTAATGGGGATCCATAATAAACCCCAGGAAGAGTAGTTGCTGCCTTGGCAGGAACTAATGGGGATCCACAATAAACCCCAGGAAGAGTAGCTGCTGCCCTGGCAGGAACTAATGGGGATCCATAATAAACCCAAGGAAGAGTAGCTGCTGCTTTGGGCAGGAACTCCATAATAAACCCCAGGAAGAGTAGCTGCTGCATTGGCATGAACTAATGGGGATCCATTATAAACCCCAGGAAGAGTAGCTGTTGCCTTGGGATGGAACTAATGGGGATCCATAATAAACCCCAGGAAGAGTAGCTGCTACCTTGGCATGAACTAATAAGGATCCATCATAAACCCAGGGAAGAGTAGCTGGAGGAACTTATGGGGATCCATAATAAACCCCAGGAAGAGTAGCTGCTGCATTGGGCAGGAACTAATGGGGATCCATAATAAAACCCAGGAAGAGTAGCTGCTGCCTTGGGCAGGAACTAATGGGGATCCATAATAAACCCCAGGAAGAGTAGCTGCTGCCTTGTGCAGGAACTAATGGGGATCCATAATAAACCCCAGGAAGAGTAGCTGCTGCCTTGGGCAGGAACTAATGGGGATCCATAATAAACACCAGGAAGAGTAGCTTCCAGGAACTAATGGGGATCCATAATAAACCCCAGGATGAGTAGCTGCTGCATTGGGCAGGAACTAATGAATAATAAACCCCAGGAAGAGTAGCTGCTGCCTTGGGCATGAACTAATGGGGATCCATAATAAACCCCAGGAAGAGTAGCTGCTGCCTTGGGCAGGAACTAATGGGGATCCAGAATAAACCCCAGGAAGAGTAGCTGCTGCCTTGGGCATGAACTATAATGGGGATCCACAATAAACCCCAGGATGAGTAGCTGCTGCCTTGGCAGGAACTAATGGGGATCCATAATAAACCCCAGGATGAGTAGCTGCTGCCTTGGCAGGAACTAGTGGGGATCCATAATAAACCCCAGGATGAGTAGCTGCTGCCTTGGCAGGAAATTATGGGGATCCATAATAAACCCCAGAATGAGTAGCTGCTGCCTTGGCAGGAACTAATGGGGATCCATAATAAACCCCAGGAAGAGTAGCTGCTGCCTTGGGCAGGAACTAATATGAGGATCCATAATAAACCCCAGGGTGAGTAGCTGCTGCCTTGGGCATGAACTAAATGGGGATCCATAATAAACCCCAGGATCAGTAGCTGCTGCCTTGGGCATGAACTAATATGGGGATCCATAATAAACCCCAGGATCAGTAGCTGCTGCCTTGGGCATGAACTAATATGAATCCATAATAAACCCCAGGGTGAGTAGCTGCTGCCTTGGGCATGAACTAATATGAGGATCCATAATAAACCCCAGGGTCAAGCTGCTGCCTTGGGCATGAACTAATATGGGGATCCATAATAAACCCCAGGATCAGTAGCTGCTGCCTTGGGCATGAACTAATATGGGGATCAATAATAAACCCCAGGATGAAAGGCTGCTGCCTTGGCATCAACTAATATAGGGATCCTTAATGTACCCCAGGATGAGTAGCTGCTACCTTGGCAGGAACTTATGGGGATCCATAATAATCCCCAGGATGAGTAGCTGCTGCCTTGGCAGTAACTAATGGGGATCCATAATAAACCCCAGGAAGAGTAGCTGCTGCCTTGACAGGAACTAATGGGGATCCATAATAACCCCCAGGAAGAGTAGCTGCTGCCTTGGCAGGAACTAATGGGGATCCATAATAAACCCCAGGAAGAGTAGCTGCTGCCTTGGCAGGAACTAATGGGGATCCATAATAAACCCCAGGATGAAAGGAACTTATGGGGATCCATAATAAACCCCAGGATGAGTAGCTGCTGCAAGAACTAATGACGATATAATAAACCCCAGGAAGAGTAGCTGCTGCCTTGGGCATGAACTAATGGGGATCCATAATAAACCCCAGGAAGAGTAGCTGCTGCCTTGGGCAGGAACTAATGGGGATCCAGAATAAACCCCAGGAAGAGTAGCTGCTGCCTTGGGCATGAACTAATATGGGGATCCACAATAAACCCCAGGATGAGTAGCTGCTGCCTTGGCAGGAACTAATGGGGATCCATAATAAACCCCAGGATGAGTAGCTGCTGCCTTGGCAGGAACTAGTGGGGATCCATAATAAACCCCAGGATGAGTAGCTGCTGCCTTGGCAGGAAATTATGGGGATCCATAATAAACCCCAGAATGAGTAGCTGCTGCCTTGGCAGGAACTCCATAATAAACCCCAGGAAGAGTAGCTGCTGCCTTGGGCAGGAACTAATATGAGGATCCATAATAAACCCCAGGGTGAGTAGCTGCTGCCTTGGGCATGAACTAATATGGGGATCCATAATAAACCCCAGGATCAGTAGCTGCTGCCTTGGGCATGAACTAATATGGGGATCCATAATAAACCCCAGGATCAGTAGCTGCTGCCTTGGGCATGAACTAATATGAGGATCCATAATAAACCCCAGGGTGAGTAGCTGCTGCCTTGGGCATGAACTAATATGAGGATCCATAATAAACCCCAGGGTGAGTAGCTGCTGCCTTGGGCATGAACTAATATGGGGATCCATAATAAACCCCAGGAAGAGTAGTTGCTGCCTTGGCAGGAACTAATGGGGATCCACAATAAACCCCAGGAAGAGTAGCTGCTGCCCTGGCAGGAACTAATGGGGATCCATAATAAACCCAAGGAAGAGTAGCTGCTGCTTTGGGCAGGAACTAATGGGGATCCATAATAAACCCCAGGAAGAGTAGCTGCTGCATTGGCATGAACTAATGGGGATCCATTATAAACCCCAGGAAGAGTAGCTGTTGCCTTGGGATGAAACTAATGGGGATCCATAATAAACCCCAGGAAGAGTAGCTGCTACCTTGGCATGAACTAATAAGGATCCATCATAAACCCAGGGAAGAGTAGCTGCTGCCTTGGCAGGAACTTATGGGGATCCATAATAAACCCCAGGAAGAGTAGCTGCTGCATTGGGCAGGAACTAATGGGGATCCATAATAAAACCCAGGAAGAGTAGCTGCTGCCTTGGGCAGGAACTAATGGGGATCCATAATAAACCCCAGGAAGAGTAGCTGCTGCCTTGTGCAGGAACTAATGGGGATCCATAATAAACCCCAGGAAGAGTAGCTGCTGCCTTGGGCAGGAACTAATGGGGATCCATAATAAACCCCAGGAAGAGTAGCTTCTGCCTTGGCAGGAACTAATGGGGATCCATAATAAACCCCAGGATGAGTAGCTGCTGCATTGGGCAGGAACTAATGAAGATCCATAATAAACCCCAGGAAGAGTAGCTGCTGCCTTGGGCATGAACTAATGGGGATCCATAATAAACCCCAGGAAGAGTAGCTGCTGCCTTGGGCAGGAACTAATGGGGATCCAGAATAAACCCCAGGAAGAGTAGCTGCTGCCTTGGGCATGAACTATAATGGGGATCCACAATAAACCCCAGGATGAGTAGCTGCTGCCTTGGCAGGAACTAATGGGGATCCATAATAAACCCCAGGATGAGTAGCTGCTGCCTTGGCAGGAACTAGTGGGGATCCATAATAAACCCCAGGATGAGTAGCTGCTGCCTTGGCAGGAAATTATGGGGATCCATAATAAACCCCAGAATGAGTAGCTGCTGCCTTGGCAGGAACTAATGGGGATCCATAATAAACCCCAGGAAGAGTAGCTGCTGCCTTGGGCAGGAACTAATATGAGGATCCATAATAAACCCCAGGGTGGAGCTGCTGCCTTGGGCATGAACTAATATGGGGATCCATAATAAACCCCAGGATCAGTAGCTGCTGCCTTGGGCATGAACTAATATGGGGATCCATAATAAACCCCAGGATCAGTAGCTGCTGCCTTGGGCATGAACTAATATGAGGATCCATAATAAACCCCAGGGTGAGTAGCTGCTGCCTTGGGCATGAACTAATATGAGGATCCATAATAAACCCCAGGGTCAGTAGCTGCTGCCTTGGGCATGAACTAATATGGGGATCCATAATAAACCCCAGGATCAGTAGCTGCTGCCTTGGGCATGAACTAATATGGGGATCAATAATAAACCCCAGGATGAAAGGCTGCTTTGGGCATCAACTAATATAGGGATCCTTAATGTACCCCAGGATGAGTAGCTGCTACCTTGGCAGGAACTTATGGGGATCCATAATAATCCCCAGGATGAGTAGCTGCTGCCTTGGCAGTAACTAATGGGGATCCATAATAAACCCCAGGAAGAGTAGCTGCTGCCTTGACAGGAACTAATGGGGATCCATAATAACCCCCAGGAAGAGTAGCTGCTGCCTTGGCAGGAACTAATGGGGATCCATAATAAACCCCAGGAAGAGTAGCTGCTGCCTTGGCAGGAACTAATGGGGATCCATAATAAACCCCAGGATGAGTAGCTGCTGCCTTGGCAGGAACTTATGGGGATCCATAATAAACCCCAGGATGAGTAGCTGCTGCATTGGGCAGGAACTAATGACGATCCATAATAAACCCCAGGAAGAGTAGCTGCTGCCTTGGGCATGAACTAATGGGGATCCATAATAAACCCCAGGAAGAGTAGCTGCTGCCTTGGGCAGGAACTAATGGGGATCCAGAATAAACCCCAGGAAGAGTAGCTGCTGCCTTGGGCATGAACTAATATGGGGATCCACAATAAACCCCAGGATGAGTAGCTGCTGCCTTGGCAGGAACTAATGGGGATCCATAATAAACCCCAGGATGAGTAGCTGCTGCCTTGGCAGGAACTAGTGGGGATCCATAATAAACCCCAGGATGAGTAGCTGCTGCCTTGGCAGGAAATTATGGGGATCCATAATAAACCCCAGTATGAGTAGCTGCTGCCTTGGCAGGAACTAATGGGGATCCATAATAAACCCCAGGAAGAGTAGCTGCTGCCTTGGGCAGGAACTAATATGAGGATCCATAATAAACCCCAGGGTGAGTAGCTGCTGCCTTGGGCATGAACTAATATGGGGATCCATAATAAACCCCAGGATCAGAAGCTGCTGCCTTGGGCATGAACTAATATGGGGATCCATAATAAACCCCAGGATCAGTAGCTGCTGCCTTGGGCATGAACTAATATGAGGATCCATAATAAACCCCAGGGTGAGTAGCTGCTGCCTTGGGCATGAACCCCATGAGGATCCATAATAAACCCCAGGGTGAGTAGCTGCTGCCTTGGGCATGAACTAATATGGGGATCCATAATAAACCCCAGGATCAGTAGCTGCTGCCTTGGGCATGAACTAATATGGGGATCAATAATAAACCCCAGGATGAAAGGCTGCTGCCTTGGGCATCAACTAATATAGGGATCCTTAATGTACCCCAGGATGAGTAGCTGCTACCTTGGCAGGGATCCATAATAATCCCCAGGATGAGTAGCTGCTGCCTTGGCAGTAACTAATGGGGATCCATAATAAACCCCAGGAAGAGTAGCTGCTGCCTTGGCAGGAACAAATGGGGATCCATAATAAACCCCAGGAAGAGTAGCTGCTGCCTTGACAGGAACTAATGGGGATCCATAATAACCCCCAGGAAGAGTAGCTGCTGCCTTGGCAGGAACTAATGGGGATCCATAATAAACCCCAGGAAGAGTAGCTGCTGCCTTGGCAGGAACTAATGGGGATCCATAATAAACCCCAGGATGAGTAGCTGCTGCCTTGGCAGGAACTTATGGGGA
Organism: Oncorhynchus masou masou; assembly: GCF_036934945.1. NCBI lineage: Eukaryota > Metazoa > Chordata > Actinopteri > Salmoniformes > Salmonidae > Oncorhynchus > Oncorhynchus masou. The sequence goes on along the minus strand of NC_088221.1, from coordinate 51,272,084 downwards.
TCCACCCCAGGATGAGTAGCTGCTGCCTTGGCAGGAACTAATGGGGATCCATAATAAACCCCAGGATGAGTAGCTGCTGCCTTGGCAGGAACTTATGGGGATCCATAATAAACCCCAGGATGAGTAGCTGCTGCCTTGGCAGGAACTTATGGGGATCCATAATAAACCCCAGGAAGAGTAGCTGCTGCCTTGCCAGGAACTAATGGGGATCCATAATAAACCCCAGGATGAGTAGCTGCTGCCTTGGCAGGAACTTATGGGGATCCATAATAAACCCCAGGATGAGTAGCTGCTGCCTTGGCAGGAACTAATGGGGATCCATAATAAACCCCAGGATGAGTAGCTGCTGCCTTGGCATGAACTAATATGGGGATCCATAATAAACCCCAGGAAGAGTAGCTGCTGCCTTGGGCAGGAACTAATGGGGATCCATAATAAACCCCAGGATGAGTAGCTGCTGCCTTCGGCATGAACTAATATGGGGATCCATAATAAACCCCAGGAAGAGTAGCTGCTGCCTTGGCAGGAACTAATATGGGGATCCTTAATGAATACAAAAACAAAATGTAGTGCCCTACTTTTGACCAGGGCCCTTTGGGCACTCTATGTGCCGTGGTCAAAAGTAATTATCTTAATAGGGAATATGGTTCCGTTCGGGACACAGAGATCTGTGGGAATTCTAGAACAGACGGATGGATTCTATTCTGGTTATTGTTATTATTTACCGTCATGTTTATTTAAATGAACCTCTGCGTGGCTCTTTGATGTAGTTCAAACTTAGCACTTAGAGGAAGTTGAGTTTAGGAAAGTTAGCTTATTTTATGAGAATATGAATGTATCCCAAATGGCACCCTATTCTCTACACAGTGCACTACTTTAGACCAGAGCCCTATAGGCCCCAAGTCAAAAGTAGTGCACTAGGAAGGGAAATAGAGTACCATTTTGGGGCCAAGTCGATGTTTTCATGGCTCCGTTCAGCTCTCTTTCTGTTCAGTCAGACTCTGCCCTAGTTCAGCTCCCTTTGCTTTGTTCCCCAGCCCAGCGTGTGACTTAGCTCAGCTTGTGCATAACACATACACGCGCACGCACGCACGCACGCACGCACGCACACGCACACGCACACGCACACACACAAACGCACACATACACACACACACACACACACACACACACACACACGCACACACACACATGATAATATTAACACCAATCATAATAATGTGACTCTGATGATCACAGAATATTATATTTTCATCCAACGCTGTTTCCCAAACTCTGGAACATCCTCATATCGTTGTATCACTTCACAGCCCTCCATAGAGAACGTTTCCTTACACGCACGCACGCACGCACGCACGCACGCACGCACACACACACACACACACACACACACACACACACAGTCTATTCCCAAGTGTATACGTTTTTGTTCCCATAGGGCTCTGGTCAAAGCAGGGCACACTCCTAGAAACAATGCTATCTAGCAGGAGGACAGGTTGACATCAAGAGAAGTTGATATTTCTCTCCATTTTGGTGTGAACTGTGAACCAAGGATGAGAGCGAATGAGAAAGAAAACAAACACTGTGCCTAATAGGAATTCTCCATGGGAAACTGGTCCAGAGAAACAGACAAACCGGCATGGAGGCATGACCAATGGCTACTGGGCCGTGGGACGTTCCGTTAATGTTGGCCCTGGCTGTCTGTTAGTTAGTTAGCTAGCTCCAGCGTTGACTCCTCAGAGGCTCTGTCCAAAGTGGCATCATTTAAAAAAGAAAGAGGGGGCAGAAGGAGGAGATGAAGAGGCTTCTATTGAGGCGGGTCAGAACGTCAGGGAGTTCCAAAACATTCAGACAGACTCTCATCTATAGATCCTTCCTTCCTTCCTTCCTTCCTTCCTTCCTTCCTTCCTTCCTTCCTTCCTTCCTTCCTTCCTTCCTTCCTTCCTTCCTTCCTTCCATCCCTTTCTTCCATCCTTCCTTCCTTCCTTCCCCCTCCTTCCTTCCTTCCTTCCTTCCTTCCTCCTCTCTTCCTTCCTTCCTTCCTTCCATCCCTTTCCCCTTCCTTCCTTCCTTCCATCCCCTTTTCTCTTCCTTCCTTCCTTCCTTCCTTCCTTCCTTCCAGCCCACTCGCTCTCCTTCTGCCATCCCTCTATCCAGGAGGAGTGGAAACAGGGAATTACGTAAAGGACGTCAAAATGTCTCTGTGCAAACTTTCCTCCCAGATGTTGGAGCGGAGCAGCCAAAACCATAGCAACACCTTTGAGACAGAGTTCCTTATATGGAGTGAGGACAAAGGGGGGAGGAGACAGAGGGCCTTATTTGGAGCGAGGAGTAAGGGGAGGAGACAGAGATTTATATGGAGCAGAGGGCCTTATTTGGAGCGAGGAGTGAGAGGGAGGAGACAGAGGGCCTTATATGGAGCGAGGAGTAAGGGGGAGGAGACAGAGGGCCTTATTTGGAGCGAGGAGTGAGAGGGAGGAGACAGAGGGCCTTATATGGAGCGAGGAGTGAGAGGGAGGAGACAGAGGGCCTTATATGGAGGGAAGAGTAAGGGGGAGGAGACAGAGGGCCTTATATGGAGCGAGGAGTAAGGGGGAGGAGACAGAAGGCCTTATTTAAAAAATATATATATTTCACCTTTATTTAACCAGGTAGGCAAGTTGAGAACAAGTTCTCATTTACAATTGCGACCTGGCCAACATAAAGCAAAGCAGTTCGACACATACAACGACACAGAGTTACACATGGACTAAAACGAACAAACAGTCAATAATACAGTAGAAACAAGTCTATATACGATGTGAGCAAATGAGGTGAGATAAGGGAGGTAAAGGCAAAAAAAGGCCATGGTGGCAAAGTAAATACAATATAGCAAGTAAAACACTGGAATGGTAGATTTGCAGTGGAAGAATGTGCAAAGTAGAAATAAAAATAATGGGGTTTAAAGGAGCAAAATAAATAAATAAAATAATTAATTAATTACAGTAGGGGAAGAGGTAGTTGTTTGGGCTAAATTATAGGTGGGCTATGTACAGGTGCAGTAATCTGTGAGCTGCTCTGACAGCTGGTGCTTAAAGCTAGTGAGGGAGATAAGTGTTTCCAGTTTCAGAGATTTTGGTAGTTCGTTCCAGTCATTGGCAGCAGAGAACTGGAAGGAGAGGTGGCCAAAGAAATAATTGGTTTTGGGGGTGACCAGAGATATACCTGATGGAGCGCGTGCTACAGGTGGTTGATGCTATGGTGACCAGCGAGCTGAGATAAGAGGGGACTTTACCTATCAGGGTCTTGTAGATGACATGGAGCCAGCTGGTTTGGCGATGAATATGTAGCGAGGGCCAGCCAACGAGAGCATACAGGTCACAGTATATGGGGCTTTGGTGACAAAACAGATGGCACTGTGATAGACTGCATCCAATTTGCTGAGTAGAGTGTTGGAGGCTATTTTGTAAATGATGTCGCGAAGCCAAGGATCGGTAGGATGGTCAGTTTTATGAGGGTATGTTTGGCAGCATGAGTGAAGGATGCTTTGTTGAGAAATAGGAATCCGATTCTAGATTTAACTTTGGATTGGAGATGTGGGTCTGGAAGGAGAGTTTACAGTCTAACCAGACACCTAGGTATTTGTAGTTGTCCACATATTCTAAGTCAGAGCCGTCCAGAGTAGTGATGTTGGACAGGCGGGCAGGTGCAGGCAGGGATCGGTTGAAGAGCATGCATTTAGTTTTACTTGTATTTAAGAGCAATTGGAGGCCACGGAAGGAGAGTTGTATAGTATGGAAGCTCGTCTGGAGGTTAGTTAACACAGTGTCCAAAGAAGGGCCAGAAGTATACAGAATGGTGTCGTCTATGTAGAGGTGGATCAGAGAATCACCAGCAGCAAGAGCGACATCATTGATTTATACAGAGAAGAGAGTCGGTCCAAGAATTGAACCCTGTGGCACCCCCGTAGAGTCTTATATGGAGCGAGGAGAAAGAAGGGCGGGTAGCTTGGAGGGGCAGAGTAAAAAAATATTTATGTATTCTTGCCAGCCTAAAAACAGTCTGCTCTGTCGGTGTGCCTCTCCTCTGTTCTCTTTCTACCTTTACACACACACACACACACACACACACACACACACACACACACACACACACACACACGCACACACGTACACAACACAAACACACACACACACAGGGGTCAGGACGGTGTGTATTGTTAATCTCCATTGAGTCTGATGCCGTCTCAGACCTCAACACAGTGGTGTGTGTGTGTGTGTGTGTGTGTGTGTGTCTGTGTGTGTGTGTGTGTGTGTGTGTGTAATGATGAATGGCACAATATTGAGCTACTTTAAAATGCAACACTGCTAAAATATAGGGGGAAGGAGACAGAGGGCCTTATTTGGAGTGAGGAAAAAGGGGGAGGACAAAGAAGGCCTTTTATGGAGCGAGGCGAAAGGGGGAGGAGACAGAGGGCCTTATATGGAGCGAGGTGAAAGGGGGAGGAGACAGAGGGCATTATAGGGAGTAGGAAAAAAGGGGGAGGAGACAGAGGGCCTTATATGGTTTGATGTAGGAAAAAATGGAGGGGGAGGGGGAGACAGAGGGCCTTTTCTGGAGCGAGATGAAAGGGGGAGGAGACAGAGGGCCTTATATCGAGATAGGCAAAATGGGGGAGGAGACAGAGGGCCTTATATGGAGATAGGTGAAATGGGGGAGGAGACAGAGGGAATTATATGGCGATAGGCGAAATGGGGGAGGAGCCAGAGGGGCTTATATGGAGCGAGTCGAAGTGGGGGAGGAGACAGAGGGCCTTATATGGAGCGAGGAAAAAGAGGGGCGGGTAGCTTTGAGGGGCAGAGTAAAAAATAATAATTTATTCTTGCCAGCCGATCATGACAAAAAAAAAAAAAAAATCTGCTCTGTCTGTGTGCCTCTCCTCTGTTCTCCCTACCTTTACACACACACACACACACACACACACACACACACACACACACACACACACACACACACACACACACACACACACACACACACACACACAGACACACACACACACACACACACACACGGTCAGGGCGTTGTGTGTTGTTAATCTCCATTGAGTGTGTGTGTGTGTGTGT